>NW_024429212.1:15735196-15772696 GCF_017639785.1 Mesocricetus auratus | reverse complement strand
TCACTGTGTAACCCAGGCTCCCCCCACTCCATCCCACAACAATACTAGAATTCAAGACATGAACCACCTGTGTTACACACTGGATGCCAGTTGAAGAAGATTACCAAGGGAGAAACTTCAGGTTTTTCTTGGCACTTTCCTCGAGTTATTAAACCATTTCCCCCTTGAATTTTGTAAGCACACACCACACTTTTAAAAACATTAATATCATGCGCTAAGATTCACTGTAGAGTAGCATATTTGCAACCACAATGGCGTTAACAAGGAAAGCAGATCCAACCAGCAAGGGAGATGGATATGTTTCTCTGCAATATTTCCAGGCATATGAAATTATTCAAATCTTATGGAGATACCGGGAATGATGTAACTTAGAAGGGTAATTAAAAAAGAATTCCATCAATGCACAAAGCCCGTTTTAAGAGAGCTTCATGTATTTCCCAGATTTTTTCCCCCAAAGCTACACTGTGGTTTCTGTAGAGAGATATACTGGGGAAAACTACCCACATATTTTTTAAATGAAATTTAAGGTATAACATTTCTACCTTTCTGATAAATTTTCTTTGCTCTTTCTTTGATTTAGGTGGAACATCCTAAAAATACTGCCTCTATGGGGGCACATTTTAGCACACATGTTATTTTTATGTAGACATGATGAATGTCTAAACAAAATCTGAGGAGGAGTGAAAATGATGTTGGCTATTATGCTTGTTTCTTGATTAAAATAGTGGTCCTTTTGTATCCAGACTCAGAATTCTACTGATCACAAAACTGTACTTTTCAAAGTGAGGCCTTGGGTTGGATGAGAATAAAAGGCTACATCTTTCTACATGTGTGCATCTGCGTGTGTACGGAATATTTGTGCAGTATTCTGACGTGGCGATAATCTATAATTCTTGGCTGTTACTTCAGCTGCAACAATAATTTTTAGATTAATGGTTATAATTTTAGTAAGGCACACATGAAAAGTTATATGTTCATGCTTGAAAGGGGGAACATTAAATATTCATTATTACCACTCAAATTAGCTGTCACGCTCTGCGTAATGGTTACCGGTTATCTTTCACTAGTCTAGACCCAGCGATACGTGAATGGCGGTATATGACTCCGAGCAGTAGAGGAATTTTGGGGGGTGGGGGTGGCAGAGGGGCTGGGCAGCAGGGAGAGAAGAGATTTTTAAAATCTCATTTGACATGATTATGTTGACAAGTTATTTAGTGGAATTGCTGTGTCATCAATAAACATGTTTGTGTGTTGGGACGGGGTTGTGGCAGGATTTGCTTATAGCTGCTTAATTACCCCATGATGAAGAGAAGCAGAGCTGCTTCAAACGGTTGTGAGAGACGCCATGCAGACCTGAAGGCTGAGATGAGTTGGCCGCTGGAGCACGCCTAACTCCACCATGAAAAAGCACTTTTCCTTCTTTATAAGCAGGTGCTGAGATTTTGCTGTTTGCTGCTAAACCAGATTACAAAATTTGTGAGTTTCCTCCATCTGTTGTCATAATCTAGCCATGAGAAACAAAAAATGCAAAACAGATGGATTTTTTATAAATATTGTGGTTCACACATACAGAGATTGTGTTTTATCGGTTCCATTTTGGAAAGATACGGAGAAGAAATAAATACAAGTATATATTAACGGAAAAAAAATTGCCTCTTCCTTTCCACATACCTCGATGTGCCCGTTCAGCTAGGTGAAAACGTCGAGAGAGCCACATATTGTTTAAAACAAGCATACCGATCTCCCACATTACTCAGAAATTCTAAATAGGTTCCCTTTCCCATAGAAAATAACCGTTAAGCGTGATTCTGATCACATGTGACTTTAGAGCTTTGTTGTCATAAAGAGTCAGATTGTAGCTGATAAGCAAATGCAGTTTTGCATTTTTCCACATTGCATCTGGACTATTCATAATGATGGTTTTATTTTATTTTATTTTTTTCTGCACAGAGGAGAGGAAAAATATATTGGTCCATGAATCAATCTAGATAATGGGGAGGGCTGAATGTAATAAATAATACAGTAACAACCTTAAACTAATGAGCTGTTGCTAAGGTGGATCTCATAGGCTCTTCCTCTATATAAAAGTGACTAATAACCCCTTGGTGTAATCAGATGATAAAGCTTTGCCATAAGGCAACACCTGTGCAATTAGAACTGCAGATTTCTTTTTGCACGTTCCATTAATTTCAGGATTTTGTAAAGGGACAATGACTACACTAATAATCTAGTCTACTTGACTCCATGTCTACTGGAAACAAAGTGTCTAATTAGATAAAGGTAATTAATTAGAGATAAATGGAGCTAATCAGACTCAGTTAACACTAATTCTCTGAATTAAGACATTTTGGGACACCTACCATCCCGCTGGCTTTGATATTCTATATAAAGAGTAAGTTCTAGAGGAATCAGGAAAAACTGGCATTTCAGAGTTTGAGAATCAAGTCGTCCTTTGATGGCATATTTAGGCGTCTGAGGCCAAAGGAGTTTTCTTTCATATTGTGCTTAAAACAAACAAACAAACAAACAAACAAGCCACCATTCTCTTGTGTTTAAAGAATTCACTTTGTAGCTCTTCCGATCTGTGCTAGTCTCCACATAAATTTTAATAGCCTTTGCTATCATTTTTATTATCTGTCTAGCCCACCAAAGGAAGAAAACTGCCGGTTGTTCCAGCCCTTGAGTAAAGACGTAACTTGTTACACTAAGGGAATGCCAGGACTCGTCAGCCTGCACACTCAGATTCTGCTTTATTTCCCACCCCCCTTCAAAACAGGATTTCTCTGTGTAGCCTTTGCTGTCCCGGCACTAGCTCCGTAGACCAGGCTGGCCTTGAACTCAGAGACTGATGTGTCTCTGCTTCATGAGTGCTGGGATTAAAGACGAGGGCCACCACACACTGCATGTCCTAAAATTCTGGTCCTCTACGGTGAAAAACTCCTAAGATTTTGATCCTTTCATTCTGATTCTTCAAAGAGGAAAAGCTGAGTTCTTGCACTGGGGAAAGAATCAGCTTTGAAGTAGGAAGACGTGAGTCCGGAAAGTTTCTCTTCCTGAGTGAGCAGCCTTGGGAAAGTTGCTTCACCTTGCTGATTTCCCTCGGTTAGAAATGAAAACCACACCGGGTTGTGTGATAGCGACACTAACGGGAATATTAGTCCTGGAATGCTGAGTGGGGTAACTGCAAAGTTGGTCTGGTTTTGGTCTGGCATTGAACATATGACTTGGCATCATTGACGACAGAATTATCATTTTTCTCAGTCCCACAGTAATCTCTGCACTGTGTTTAAAGACACCAAACTGGATATATTAAGAATTTACTTTCAAGTGATCAAATTCTTTAATGAGTTTAAAGAGTTTAGATGACACTGCACGCTTGCATGTGCATGTGTGTGCGTGTGTGTTTCGTCCAGGGGACAAATTTGCTTCTCTCCCTTCCACCATGCAGGCTCCAGGAATCAAACTCAGGTCATCATGTTTGTTGGCTGGTGCTTCCCACACTGAGCCATCCCACCAACCCTCCTCTTCGGTCCTCTACACTGAAATGATGACTCTTCTGGGCAAGTTGCCGTGGGCGCGCAAGTTGCCGTGGGCTCACCAGGAATGGACAGGTTTCCCCAAATAAACTACAAGATGTACCTTCATGTGAAATGGACATTAAGTGTTTCTTCTGTGGTGTGTCTGGGGTGTGTCCATCCCTCTTTCCAGGCCACTTTTCAGCTCACCTGGACCCACACCGTGATTACGCTAATCGTCTCCTGCCTTAGTGTCTTTCTGTTGTAACTCGATGTCACCGAATCCGTGTTCTCTGTGGGAAACTTCACATTATAGAGATCACAAGCAGACCCTGGTTAAACTAAGACTCTGTTCTGTAGGCGGTCAAAGCACCCATGCGGTACTTATCCCGCCACATCCCCTCCTGACCTCCCCTTTGTTCCAGGATGCTCGCCTTGGTACTGCTCTTACTACCCTAGCTTCTCCTAATTAGGCTCTTACCTCGGGTAGCCTCCCTTTTCCCTTCTCAGAGCCTTTTCCAGTTCCAAAGTTCTCCTGTCCTGTGATTGCCCACTTGGTGGCTGTGGGCCGCGGAGAGCACTCTCATCATCGCTGAAGACCCACGGCAGCCCTCAATGGCACAACGCCATTAGTTTGGGCCGCATCAGGGTTCCAGAATCTCTTTTTCTCTCCAACAGCTGTGAGACATCCTGGGTCTGGAGCCGTACATTATTCTCCATGTCAGGCTCGCTATCCCATTCCCCCAGACCCCGCCACGACAGAGGGGACACACTAAAAAAAAATTGTGTGCCACAATTATGAAGCACAGATCCCTCCTTGAAAAGCCAGGTCTATATGGCTTTTGTGTAGTGAGAGGTTCTTTGTCCCGGCTGGTCCCGCTGCCCATCAGCCCCCAAATAAACACACAGAGGCTATATTAGTTATAAAACTGCTGGCTGATGGCTAGGGCTTCTTATTGGCTAGCTCCGTCTTAATTATTAGCCCATTTCTATCTGTCTAAGTATTTCCACGCGGTCTTATCTTACCAGAGAAGGGTCCGGACCTGTTACTCCTTTGGCAGCCTACGTGGAGACTGTTTCTGCCAACCTTTCCCAGAATTCTCCTCATCTCCTAGTCCCGCCTATCTTCCTGTCTCATTGGCTGAACAGTGTTTTTTTTTTTCTTCAAGCAATAAGAGAAACATATACAGAAGGAAGTCCCCTATCACTTTTGTAGCGACTCACTTACACTTTTGATGACTTCACTGGGGAGTGAGCCCTGAGTCTTTGATTCTTCATATTTGGAGACAAAAAGTATCTCGAAGAGGGGCTGGAGAGATGGCTCAGTAGTTAAGAGCACTGACTGTTCTTCCAGAGGTCCTGAGTTCAATTCCCAGCAACCACATGGTGGCTCACAACCACCTTGAGTGAGATCTGGTGTCCTCCCCTGGCATGCAGGCAGAAGACTGTATACACAATAAATAAATAAAATATTTTTTTTTAAAAAGTGTCTCAATGAGAGCCCTGCTATGTGTCCCCAAGACTTTGTGCCTGGCTTGTAGAGCATTGCACTTTTATAACATGCAGTGAAGGAATGCCAGCAAGTGACCATTAGTCTTTCTGGATATTCAGAGAGTCTAGCAAAGTCTGATGCTACCTTCCCAGCAGCCGCTTCAGAAAGGAGTGGGCGATTGTGGACTAAGAAGTACTCACTAGACATGGTTTTGGGCCAGCCTGACTGGCATGTGGACACACAGACTAAGCACTATTCCTTTGTACACCTATGAAGGTATTTCTGGGTGCAGTTAGCATTTGAATTAGTAGAGCGACTACAGCAGACTGCCTTCCTAGCATAGGTGGGTGCCAGCCAGTCTGTTGGAAGCTGGCTAGAACGAAAAGGCTAAGAGGGAGAATTTGCCTGATCAATTGAGCAGGACTCAGACCATCCATCCTCTGGCCCTCAGCAATGTGGTCTAGGATTCCTTGGTCACTGACCAACACGGACACCTTGAATAGAGCTTCTTGGCAAATGCTCAGGTGTTCCACAGAGAGCCCATACCAGCAAATTGAAAATCGTGTGGGTTAGGTGCCCAGGTTGGCTAATTGCCGTCACTGCAAAGATACCTACTTCTCCTTTCCTTCTTTGCATTGTAGGTACACATTCTAGTGGTATTCCCCCTACACTAACTATGAATTTGGCTATAGGGTCTATTTTAATCAATAAGACAGAAGCAAACATGTTTTGGTCAAAGACATGAAAATAATTCTTTGTTTTCTGGGCTCTTGAACATTTGCTGTTGAAACCTTGAACAAGGTTGGTGAATGAGTCCAGGCTACCCATTGCAATTATGTTAGTTTGTTGTCTTCCTTTCCACAATCGGTGGTGAGCCAGTCCTAGAAGTAGAGCCACCTTGATTACCAGCAATAACTGCTTGCAGAGACACCCATGAGAGTGACTTAGGCCATGTTAAATCCTAGTCTAAAACTGCATGCTTGGAAGAAGACTTTAATGAGAAATCTGCTGCATGTTCCCGAGGCCTTCAAGGAATGACATATAGGATGAACACACAGGATTGAACAAAATAGGTAGCTATTGAATTGAATTAAACTAGAAGTGTTGTGGGATGACCTCTTTGTATGCTGTGAGAATGTGTCTTTGCCAAGGCGCCTTCTGACTGGTTTCATAAAGATTTGAATGGCCAATAGCTAGGCAGGAGAGGATAGGTGAGATTTCTGGGAAGATAGGGGAAGAAGGGGAGGAATCTAATTGCGTGGATTGTGCCAACAGACTTGGAGCAAGTTGAACAAGCTGTTCTTAGGAGAGGTAATTGGGCCATTTGGCAGAATGTAGATTAAAGAAAATATGGATCAACTCAGTTATAAGAGCTAGTTGGAAACAAGTGTAAGCTAAAGGCCAAACTTTCATGATTAATAAGAAGTCTCTGTGTCATCATTTGGGGGCTGGGGATCCAAAGAAAGTACAAGAACATAGATGTGTCAAGATCGTTGGAAAAAATGGCAATAGGAACTGACAGACTAGACAATTTCCTTGCTTGAATTCTGTAGAAGTCCAGAGAACATAAACTATTGGGTTGGCAGCATTAGAGGATTATGGGGGACGCCCTTCTGTATATACGTTTCTCTTATTGGTTGGTGAATAAAACACTGTTTGGCCAATAGCCAGGCAGGAAGGATAGGCGGGGCTACCAGACCAGAAGAAGGCTAGGGAAGGGCCCCAGAAAGAGGCCACAAAGAGACACCATGTAGCCGCCAAAGGAGTAACAGGTCTGGGCATTCTCCAGTAAGCCAAGGTCACATGTAAATACATAGATTAATAGAAATGGGTTAATAATTAAGAGAAAGCTAGCCAATAAGAAACCCTAGACATCGGCCAACAATTTATAATTAATATATGTCTCTGTGTGTTTATTTGGGGCTGAAGTGGCTGTGGGACCAGGCTGGAAAGAAAATCCCAGCAACAAGAAGACACACAGGCAGGAGGACTACAGTGATTTTAAGAGGAATGGGGGAAATAAAGACTTCTGAACCGCTAGAAATAGGGGAGTGGGCTCAGTTTTCATTCTGTTGGGTTGATGTAGATCAGAGTTTGAATCAGGACTTCTCGAGAAGGGTTAGGCTGGAGTTGAGGATTTGTCTGAAAAGCACGGTAGAATTGTGATCTGGGATGAGCATTCAGAGAGACAGAGGGACCAGGGGCCATAGTGGGCACTAGGCCTAGGAGGAACTCAGAGCTGGATCCTGGAAGGGTGAGTTTGGGGATTTCCCTGCCACTCGCTTTGTGAAGGCCATTTATGTCTCAGTTTAACCTCGTGGCTAGAGATTGTCAGGAACACTTCTGCCATAAATGGACAGAATCATTAAGGGCTTTAGAAGTATTTCCTGGCCCAATAAGATGGAAAATGTGTGTTGTTTTCACCTGGCAGAGAACCCTAGGATGGTGACTGGGTCCAGCGTGGTGGTGCTAATTACCCTTCAAGAAAGCCTTGAGGAGGTTCTGGGGTAAGGAAGGATGAAGAAAGCTGAGCAGGAACAGCTCTGTACCAAGAGGATGTAAAGGGAAAGAGGGGTGCAAACACTGTGGGGTAACTTCACAGGAACTTCTGGGGTACCAGGTCACGTCTGAAAAGGAAGGCAATGGTGACTGGAGCGAGTTTGTAGATGAAAATACTGTGTGACTAGCTACTTTGTGTATGTGTCTTATAGTGGGTAAGAGAAGAGGTTTGGGGTCTGAGAGGGTCTAAGAGGGAGTAAAGATCCTGAAATCAAAGTAGGTAATTCTCCTTCTCTGCCTCAAATCCAGCGAGAGTTGGAGCGGGTACCCTTCAGGCACCGAAGATGCTCACACTTTCCAAGTCCACTATGACTTCCTTCCAGAGACTCAGGGCTTCTGGGACAAGTAACCTACTCAAAGAGTTTATTAGGCTTTCCTTGTGAACAAATTTTGTTACACCGGAATGAGGACAGGCAGGAACTTGCGTCTGGATGCAGACAAAGGAAAAGAGCAAAATAGCTCACTCTTGCCACACTCAACTGGTTAAGTGAACGCGGCTCTGTGGGTCTTCCTACGTCTCCCCAGCCCCATGCTCGGCATCGCAATCACCCAGTCGCTCTCTCAAGGCGCCTCCTCTGGATTCACCTGCAGCATTTGGGTTCACCTGGGTTTGAAATGGCACGGGGTGGGTGAGTGAGCATCTCCCTCACTTGTCTGCCTCCAGATTTGGCCACCTGCATTCATCATGAGACTGACATCCCACCTGTCCGTCAAAAGCTCAGTCTGATCTACTCAAAGTCCTCCTTTGATACTTACAGGATCAAGCCCAAAGAGCTTGGGACAGGAGGCCCTTCTGCGACTCAACTGCAGCATGGCCTCCCTGGACATCTTCCAAGCATAGCAAACCTCTTCCAGTCTGTACCTTATATAAGACATTTCTCCCTGTAACACTGCTCTCTGTTCCACGCCTACTGCTGAAACATCAGGTAGCGTGATGCTTCCCCGGTGAAGCCTTCCATGAGTGGGGTCAAGGTACAAATCTCCCCGGCGTCTCCCTGGATTCAGCTCTGTGGAATCAGAAAGCCTCCCCTGCATCTCCCTGGATTTAGCTTCTCTACAGTACCTGGCGCAAAGGAGGAGCGTGCGTCTGCGGACACAGCTCGATGGTCATCGTATTGATGGAAAGCAGATCTCCCTTTGTCCATCTCTTTCTCCAGTGAGCCTCACACCTACTCTCTACTATACTTATCACAAATGTTTCAAGTAAAGACTTGGTCTAAGGCTCCTTCAGGCAAATCCCCCGTGCCCTCTTTTCCCATGAACCACCTGTGTAGAGTGTTACCTACGTCACTATCTGTGTTGAACAAGGCGTAATTATAACTATGAGTACCTTTGGGATTGCTTGGCCATTATTTGGCCCCACAGTGAAATACGAAAGGGTCATAGGCTTTCACTCTACACCCCCTAGAAATGCCTTGAGTCCTGCTCTCCAGGATGACACACGCAGGAGGTGCCTGTGCTCACACACACACACACACACACACACACACACACACACACACACACACACACACACACTCTCTCTCTCTCTCTCTCTCTCTCTCTCTCTCTCTCTCTCTCTCTCTCTCTCTGTTTTTCCCTCAGGAGAATACTTTGATATTTCTTTGTATCTGTGTTTGAAGGGCCATTGGGAACCTGCCCGGTGGCTGTGAAGATCAGTCCATGGTGTCATTTCTACCCTCGTCTTGGAGTCTTCTCTTCCACTTTTGCCAGAGATGTTTTCGCCCGAGCATCCTTTTGACGTACGGTCGGGCTGTCATGGGGCCTACGTGTCAGTGAGTTTGCAGTCACCGCCATTTCCCCAAAGCTTCCCAGTGATGTCCCCCAAGCTGAACCTGCACTTTTGGGGATGGTTCTGTGTTATCCATTCCACTCTAGGGTCTCAGAAGAGCCAGCACCCAGACCTACACGCCCAGTGCCTCTTTAGGAATGAGGTTTTGCTCTCTGTTTTGCTTATGGACACAGGGAGTTGACCCTTCAACTGGGAAACCGAGGTGTGTTGAGGGAAGCCTTTTCCTTGCCAGTCGCTTTGGTTTTTTTCCCCACCAGTCGCCTGGGCTCTGCCAAGTTGTAGTCCCCAAATAACACACAAGACGCTGTATTAATTATGAAGCTGTTGGCCTTGCTTGTTTTTTACTGGCTGTCTCTGGCTTAAGTAATTACCCCATAACTGCCAATCTAAGTATTCCTCTTACTGGAGAAAAGGGTCCGGGTTTCTTACCCCTGCCGCAGCTACATCGTGACTCTCTGTGTTTCTCCTACCCAGAGTCCTCCTCGACTCCTAGTCCCACCTATCTTGCTTCCCTATTGGCCAACAGTGCTTTATTGACATATACACAGGACGTCCCCACCAGAGGTGAGATAGATTGCACAGAGGCAGATGAATGACAGCCATAGTCTCTGAATTCCATAGTCTTGAGCCTTGAAAGGTAGCACTCTGAATTCCATAATCTTCAGCCTTGAAAGGTAGCATTCCTATTTCCTTTTCACTGGGCAGATTAATCCTTCTATCTGGAAGTAAAAAATTCAAAGAAAGCAGAATTCCACCTGAACAAGTCATGTGCCCAGAACTTCAGTCAGTGTGTCCTGGATAGTCTCTTCTCCCCTGGCTCAGTAGGAGCACACATCAGTGAGTAGAACAGCAAGGTCTTTTCCCACTGGTGTGGGCTGACATTATCGATGACCTCATTTTAAAGGCCAGACAGCTTCCCCATCTGAGTTAAGGCCCCAAACATAGGACTAGGGCTGAACAAACATTTGGTTTGAGTTTTGCATAACTTTTATTGTACACTGTCAACTGTTACAGAGCGTTTGTGACTCAGTTAGATCCTTTTACCACATAAATGTAGCGACTGCTCTTTTAGTTACATAAAAGACCTCAGACAGCTGGCAGAAACAGTTTATTTAACTATTTGCTCACAAGAAGACAGACATGCTTTCTCCCTCACTGAAAGAGCTCTGCAAGCGTTGTTATAGGCCAGTTTGAGTAAGAAAACGCATTGTTCTGAGAGAAATTTAACTGCATTGTAGTTTCCAAGTGTTTAATACTTTAAAGTGGAAGTTCTAAAATTTAATTGATAATTTTATTATTACTCTTTGGATGTAATTAACTAGGGATGCACTTTAAACTGCTATATTCTGGTTATTGAAATGGGTTTTATGGTTTACAATGGGGGAAAAAAAAACCTGTCAGACTATGGGCCTCTCCCTTGGTGCACATTATTATGGTCTCCTTAGAGACCAGCAAGCAATTTTGCTGTCACTGGTCTTGTTCAAATAGAGCATGTTTGTATTTGCAATGCTCTTGGGAAAGGGTGTCTGGAAAGGATCACCAGTTAGCAGCTGACATAGTTCTTGCACACACATTGGAAAAGCTCCTCAAATAGCAGACGAACACGTGTATATTTCATTTTTTTAATGTGGCTGATAAAATGTTATATCATTAAGTCAAAAGAACATATCTGTCCCATCTAGGTTGACTTTAGGAGGGTAGTTCTTACTTTCAATACAAATGAGGGCCTGTGGCTCAACAGAAAAAAAAATGCTCTGCAGAAGCCAGCTTAGCTCTGGACTCGAGAGGAAGCAGGTCTGAAAGCACCAAATGGCAGCATTTGTAGGGGCTGTCGGCCCACTCACGGTCAGCCGTCAGATGCTTTACCAAGAAGGCTACAGAGAATACCCAAACCCGCGTGCTGTCCAGTTTAAGACGTATATTGTTTTATTTCAAATACTCAGTTCCCATAGAACTGCTTTATCAGACCACGACGTCCGCTCATTCATTTTTTTTCCCCACAAATGAACACTTAGCAACAAGAAATACGCAGTGGGTGTCACTCTGGGTTTGTGTAAGAGGTGTAAAACACAGGAAGTGCTTGTTCCCTAGGCGGATTTATCCAGTGGGGACGTCGAGTGGAGAGGAAGACAGCGTGCTCCTTACACCGAGACTGAGAGAGCCTGGGTTTTATACTCACTGTGTTGTGCCCATCACTTCCACTCAGCAGCCGAGATGCCACCTGGTACACAAAAAAACCTACTGGATAACTGAATTAGGGGTGTAACCCTATTACAAATGAGTATAGTAGGCTGTCATGGCTAGTTTTTAGGTCAACTTGACACAGGCTAGAGTTGTCCGAGAGGAGATGGTGCTCACAATGGGCTGGGCCCTCCCACATCAATCACTAATTAAGAAAATGCCCTGTAAGTCCTGGGTTCTACAAGGAAAGCAGGCTGAGGCTGAGCAAGCCATAGGAGCAAGGCAGTAAGCAGCACCCCTCCATGGCCTCTGCATCAGCTCCTGACTCCAGGAGTCCTGCCCTGTTTGAGCGCCTGTCCTGACTCCCCTCAGAAGACCCTGGTTCAGGATACAAACGCGAAATTAACCCCTTCTTCCCCAAGTTGTTTTGCTTTGTTTTTTTTGTCATGGTGCTTCATCAGCAAACGCAGCCCCAACTAAAGCAATGGTTAAACCGTGCTGTGTTGTCCCTGGGACAGCAAGCATATGGGAACAGATCTAAAACAGCAGATTACGTTTTGCATCTCGAGGGAAGGGTTTTAAGAAGTCGCAGTTGATTCCGGAGGAACTTAAGAGCCTCTGAACTCTGCAGCTGGAGCACTGGTTCAGCGTCCACGGTACAGGAAGGGAAAGAACAGCGCTTAGTGGCGGACTGCATCGTAGGCAGTGACACCTGGACTTGGGTCTGCAAGGACGCAGAGTATAAAATCCCTTCAGCCACACTGCACAGCAATTGCCTTCACCAAGAATGAACAAACTTAGTCGGTAGACAGGTGCCTCTGCTGCTCTTAAAAAAAACACCACGTTTTCTTTTCAGGTGTGCGTGTGAGCGTCTGCATGCACACACATATGCACGTTCAGCCTGCGCTTCGCACTTGCAGAAGACAAGAAAGGGTGTTGGGTGCCTGGAACTGGAGCTTTACAGATGGTTGTGGGATGCCAGTGGGCGCTTCGAGCTGACCCTCACCCTCTGGCAGGGCACCCGGCGCACGTAGCTGTTGAGCCGTCATTCCAGACTCGCTTCATCTTCTTTTTCCTTTTTTTTTTTTTATTATTGCCGTGTTCAGTTCCTTTCTCCACGGGCATTTTACATGCAACTATTTAAAGTGCTGGCTGAACATGGATCACACCTTAGGTTACTAAACAAACATGTCTGTGTGTTATTTATTTATTTTCTTTATTTTATTTTATTTTATTTTTTTTGGTTTTTCGAGACAGGGTTTCTCTGTGGCTTTGGAGGCTGTCCTGGAACTCACTCTGTAGACCAGGCTGGCCTCGAACTCACAGAGATCCACCTGCCTCTGCCTCCCAAGTGCTGGGATTAAAGGCGTGCGCCACCAATGCCCGGCTTATTTATTTATTTTCTTAATAGCTAACCATAAGTTAGAAAAGGCTAGGAGAAATGAGATTGAGTGTTGAGGTGGAAAAGAACTGAGGCCTTGGTGTTCTCATCCCCAAGGTGTGAACGGTCAGATCTTCATCAGAGTGTAAGGACTACAGAGAAAATAGAATGCAGGTAACAAAAGAAAATCTAGATACGCAGCTTGAGATAATAGGTCAGTCATTTAACTGGACACATGGAAGAGGGTGGGGGGTCGTGTTGATGACTTTCGAATTGGCTGAGAGCTCTCCAGGGCTGATGTTCTGTCTTGACTTTACTAACAGATCTCGCTGGGCGATCCAGGGCCTTACGTGGCTAGCACGCTCTCATCCGTGAGAGACACCCCTCCACCTCCCGGCGTTCACACTCTGAGGTGACTTCACAGAGAACAGCGAGGAAGCATCGCGGTTACCAAACGCTTTCTCCTAAAGCTTGCTGCTTACTGGCTCTACCAGACCCTTTGGATGGTACAGTTGGAGAGTCTGATGACAGAAGCCTATGAGCAAGTTTAAAACAGCAACCGCACAAATGCACACGCTGTCCTCAGCAGGATGGGCCCACGCTGTCCTCCGCAGGATGGGCGAGCATCACCCGGTCCACTGAGGAACTGGATAAAACAAAAAGGCAGAACCAGGGTGAATTCAGTCTTTTGCAGTCAAAATGTCTGGGTTTTTTTTCCTCTGCCCTCACACATTTGCACTTTTGATTTTGGGAGGCTTCCAGACTCAAATCAGGACTTATAACACCATTGGCTTCCCTGTTTCCCAAGCCTGCGTACTTGGACTTCAGTCTTCAAACTGAATGACTGAGGTATACTACTGTACTGGTTTTCAGATGTTTCTGTCTTTCATATAGGAGCCCAGACTATAATCTCATGAACCAGTTTCAATTATTCTCTCTCTCTGTCTCTCTCTGTCTCTCTCTCTCTGTCTCTGTCTCTGTCTCTCTCTCTCTCTCTCTCTCTCACACACACACACACACACACACACACACACACACGATGCAAATAGGATCTTTTTTTTTTCGTATTTACGAGACAGGATTTCTCTGTATTGTTTTGGAGGCTGTCGTTCCAGCCTGGCCTAGAACTCACAGAGATCCGCCTGCCTCTGCCTCCCGAGTGCTGGGATTGAAGGCGTGTGCCACCACTGCCTGGCCGCAAGTAGGATCTTAACGTCCAGTGTTTTTCTCAGTTGCTGTCTATTCTTTTTGTTTTTTCTTTGTTTTTGTATCAAGGTCCCTGACTGACCCTGGAATTTACCCTATTCAGCTATGCTGGTTGGCCAGCAATCTCCAGGTAACCTGCCATCTCTACCTCCCCAGCACTGGAATTTACAGGTACGCATCTCTACACCTGGCTTTTTATGTCTGTGCTGGGGATCTGAACTCAGGCTTCCATGTTTGTGTGGAGAACGCTTTATTGACCCAGCCGTCTCTCCAGCCCTGGAGTCTATTTAGGAGGCGAATGGTGAAGATGGCGTCTCCGCCAGTTGCCTTGAAACGCAAAGCCAGACAATTGGCTCTGATTAGTTCCTAGTTCCCCTGGGCATGCTGGTCTTCCAGGTTATATTTCTTTGGAGCAGTTGCAGGACTGTGGGTGAATGTCCCTGATCCCAGGATGGCTGGTAGGGAAAAGAGTCTTCATAGCCATTGACATAAGATGACCAAGCAAACTAGGGGACACAGGCATCAGCAAGGCTTTCTAACAGGGAGTTCTAGTCTCTGGAACCTTCTGTACACAGCACAGCAGAACTGGTAGAGATGAAGTGAGTGTGTATAACTCTATGAATTTTTTCCGTAAGCAAAAGAGAAATGATAGCTCATCCTGTCATTTTTTTTATTATCCACGATTCTTTGTCCCTGTTACTGTGAATATTTAAGAAGTTGAAGAGAAATCCTCCTTTGTGTTAATTACACCTTTTCTTCTCACTGAAGTGTGATATGTCCCCTCAATGAATTATATAAAGAAAATCGGGGTGGAAGCGGATCAGGGAAAAAAATTCTATACCAAGCAAACTGATGAATTGCCCACATTATTTGGTGAGTGGATCCCCCTCCCCCCGAATCAGACACTGATCATAATGGTCAAAACAATCCTTAGGACTTTCTCTTAACTCGCTCATTATCATTCAATATGTTCAAAAGAATTATTAAATGCCGAATAATATGGTGCACCTGGTTGAGATGATGGTGAGAGATTTGGCTTCCTGTCACTTCGTTAAGGATGAATTCCACCCGAGGGCGTACTGTGAACTTGGCAAATAGCATTATAATAGTAAGAGAATATTGCCTATTGGGTATCAGGAGTTGATGATTAAATTTAAGTGTGTACTGTCCGCATAAAACAAATAATGCTCTTTTTTTTAAAGTTTTACTGTGAACATTCATCACCAGTGCTGAAGATGCACAGTTGCTAATTATTGTGTTTTTAACTTGTAATATACTGTAAATTTTGTATAATACTGCTATGACCTTATACAGAATAGGAAAGATGACAGGAGGCCTATAATTATTGTATGGGGAAGAAATGCCTATAATTATCTACTATTTTTAGGACCAGCGTGCATGGCCTCTTAATTTACATAAGCTTTAGACATTCACACATTTTCTGTCTTTGCCTGTGGATGATAAATTTTTCTCAAATGAAATCAAGAAGATATACTGTTATATGAGAGTTAGCCAGCTGGGGGCTTGATTACAGTGAACAAGCTTGTGTGCCAGCTTAAAAAAAAAATAAGTGGGGGAGCATTTATCTGGATGGGATTTGTTTAAGGCAGGATTCAAAACACACACACACACACAAAAAAAGAAAAGGAAAAGGAAAAAAAACCCCACCATATTACTATATTGGGGCCTGATAAGGTGTGATTATTTTTTAGAGAATGTTAAAGTTAAATTATCTTGTGGAAAGGCATTAACCTAACAAAGAGAAAATCTCTAGGATATTTATCACATGGAGGGTGATTATGACAGCATGTTCTTATTAGAGATGAATATTTGGTGCTGATTAAGGAGGGCTCCAGGCTGCCAGGCGTGCTACCGAGAAGGACTGCGCTTGTCCTGTGAGCTCCTGTGGCTAGCTAGGAGTGTCATCCCAAGCTGAGGGGACTCTCTTATAGACCCAGCCCTGGCAGGTCCCATATCCAAGCCGCTGGGCAAGTGGTTGGGACTGGGAGGTTCTCAAGTCAGACACTATGAGAGATATATTACAGGCTCTGTTGGCCCTCTGTTCTGCCTCACAGTGGGAAAGGACATGAGTGGACTTGGCCCCTGAGGCTCTTACTGAGGGGTCCCACTTCAGGAAACCTGCTAAATTTCAAACTTAAGTTCCCCACTTTATGATGGGATTTTGCAGTAAAAGGATTAAAAATGGCTACCGCAAAAATAGCCTGTTTCCCTAAAGCATGTACTACGAAAGGTATTAGGTGGGTTTTTATGGTTGCGTGCATTTTAGAAAATGATTATTACTTTTGTTATCCTAGAGATTTCAAACATACTGTTGCGATGTATTTTTTTACAATTTGTTTTATTTTTTGACTGGGAGAGTATATGTATACGAACGCTGGTGCCCATGGAGACTAGATGCATTGGATTCCCCTGGAGCTAGAGTTACAGTAGGGTGTGAGCTGTCTTGTGTGGGTTCTAGGAACTGAGTCCGGGCCCTTTCAACTGCTTGTCCATCTCTCCTACAATTATAATTCAATGGCTTGCATTTTTAAGAATGTCATCTGAGGCATAGTTTCTTCCAAGTCTTTCCCTCAACTGCCTATTTTAAGATATAAAATATGCTTGATAGGAATATAAATAGCCATAAGCAGGAACTTCTAAGTGGCAGATGTTTAGATGCACATTATGCCCAAGGTCTCTCTCTCTATATGTACCTTCCATTTTGTTTGTTTGGATGAGGACTCAAAGCTGCCTGAGCTACTGAACCGGGCTGTCTGTCTCTGCTCCTCTGGTGACTCCTTTTCATTTGCGTGCCCATTGTTTGCTGTGGAGACCCCGCCTGTTGGTCCGTGTGCGCTGTGAGTCTTTCCACTCTCAATATTACTATTGTGCTCTTACGGTTAAGTTCTTACTTAGGTCAACACTAGTGTTTTACCCGGAACTGCAGAATGATGACAATCTGTGGTCTCCTTCCCGTGTCTCCGCTAGGTCGCCTGACAGACCTCATCAGCTCTGTTACCAAAGGTCTGAGGAACTCGACCGAAACTCCACCGGCAAGCTCTTCCTTTGCAGCAGCCTGTTTTTGGATTTTTCACAACCACAGGGAGCTCTGCGGGTTTTCACTGATATGCCGGAGTCTGGATGTCTGCTTATTGACTAGGTCCCCTATACACACGTTCAGACGACCATGCAGGAATCCTAACTCCCTTCAAATTTCACTTACCATCAACTGCGCCATCATTCTTCTAACCTAGATAGAGTTGGCTCCTTCCAACCTTGTCCCTATTAAACCATCTTTCTGGCGCCAATTTTTTCTTCTTCTTTAAATACATACTCACCAACACACACACACACACACACACACACACACACATACACCACACACCACAGTGCTTGACACATAATAAAACCATAAATCTGCATGTCTGAAGGAATGAGTAACGGAATGTTGAAAGCTTGGGGGCAGAGCTGCCCTGTCAAGGTGACATGGCCACTGCGGTCAGGTAGATATGGGTCTAGAACTCAGCTGCTCATTAATCTGTGCTCAAACCCATGAGTGACCTTGATTTCCTGTCTACAGCACAGTTCTTACTCACCCCAGCCTCATGTAGTGATTGTCAAAATTTAGCAATCTAGTGTGTGTATGTGTGGGAGGGGGTGTTGCTGCTGGAGTTACAGGCAAGGACTGAACAGAGAAACACGTTGCCGCTCATCAGGGATCCGTTCTTTACCCGCTCTGGGCAGGCTATGAGAGAATAAGTACAGTTGCTTCTCAAAGTTACTATAGGGCTTAACAGTCATTAAGTAAATCTTGAGTGTGAGTGTGTGAGTGTGTATCTGTGTGTGTAAGTGTGTGTGAGTGTGTATCTGTGTGTGTGAGTGTGTATCTGTGTGTGTAAGTGTGTGTGAGTGTGTATCTGTGTGTGTAAGTGTGTGTGAGTGTGTATCTGTGTGTGTGTGTGTGATGAATCATATATATGAGTGCAGGGACCAGAGGCTGATCTCGGGTGTCACTCCACAGGAGCCACCCACCTTTCTCTTTTTGTTTTGTTTTGTTTGAGACAAGGTCTCTCACTGAAACTTGGACTGAGCCAAGGCAGACGGACCAGCGAGCCCATGGACCCTCCTGTCTCCACATCCCCATCACCGGGATTATGAGAGCACACTACCAGATGACTCTTTAAATGTTGATTCTTGGGACAAAACCCAAGCCTTCATGCTTACAAGGCTGACTGAACTCTCTCCCCATCCCTATAGGAAAGCTTGAATAAAAGGTGGCACTATTTCTATGTGAACTTGTTTTGGCATATTAGGATATTAGAAATGGTATACAAATTCATCACGACGGAGAGCAATGTCTTCCACAAGGTTTTTGATACTTCTAGTCATGGGGACTTTTTCCTTTCACGGAGCTTTAGGAGCGACTAAAGAGGCAGGTCCTTCGTGCTCACCGGCTGAGGACCACCACTGTCAGAACAGCCAGTGTAGTTTGCCTCCATGCTCAAGCCCTCACTCGGCCCTGGTTGGGTCCTGGCTAGAAGGAAAGCCTAGAATGAGTGATGTCGCCAGCAGTGGGGACACTACCCCCACCTTGGAGCCAGGAGGTAGCTGGGAAGCATCTGCAGCTGGATTCCTAGCAGCAGAGATACTTAATACCTTCCTAGGGTCCAGGAACCAAGTGTCAGGTCAGGGTTGATGGACATGACTTGGAGACAGAAGAAAGTGGGCAGCCGTCTCCAGAGGCAGACAGAGTTGCTTGTTCAGCCAGAGAAACTGAAAAGGCTGCAGTGTCTCTGCAGAACTAGTGGAGTCAGCACAGGTGGTACGGGGTGTTGGAACTCCGCCCTTATGCTGACCCCGCCCCCTTGACGACGGGCGGGGCACACAGTGATGCCCCTACGTCATCACTGCGTCTGTCACTCATCACGGGACTCAGTGTGCATGTGTGGACCCCCCTTTTTTTTTAGTTCCAACGCCATCTTCCCCCCTCCTCTCTCTCTCTCTCCTCTCTCCTCCTCTCTCCTCTCTCTCTCTCTCTCTCTCTCTCTCTCTCTCTCCTCTCTCTCCCTCTCTCTCTCTCTCTCTCTCTCTCTCTCTCTCTCTCTCTCTCTCTCTCTCTCTCTCTCTCTCTCTCTCTCTCTCTCTCTCTCTCTCTCTCTCTCTCTCTCTCTCTCTCTCTCTCTCTCTCTCTCTCTCTCTCTCTCTCTCTCTCTCTCTCTCTCTCTCTCTCTCTCTCTCTCTCTCTCTCTCTCTCTCTCTCTCTCTCTCTCTCTCTCTCTCTCTCTCTCTCCTTTCTCTCTCTCTCTCTCTCTCTCTCTCTCTCTCTCTCTCTCTCTCTCTCTCTCTCTCTCTCCTCTCTCTCTCTCTCTCTCTCTCTCTCTCTCTCTCTCTCTCTCTCTCTCTCTCTCTCTCTCTCTCTCTCTCTCTCTCTCTCTCTCTCTCTCTCTCTCTCTCTCTCTCTCTCTCTCTCTCTCTCTCTCTCTCTCTCTCTCTCTCTCTCTCTCTCTCTCTCTCTCTCTCTCTCTCTCTCTCTCTCTCTCTCTCTCTCTCTCTCTCTCTCTCTCTCTCTCTCTCTCTCTCTCTCTCTCTCTCTCTCTCTCTCTCTCTCTCTCTCTCTCTCTCTCTCTCTCTCTCTCTCTCTCTCTCTCTCTCTCTCTCTCTCTCTCTCTCTCTCTCTCTCTCTCTCTCTCTCTCCTCTCTCTCTCTCTCTCTCTCTCTCTCTCTCTCTCTCTCTCTCTCTCTCTCTCTCTCTCTCTCTCTCTCTCTCTCTCTCTCTCTCTCTCTCTCTCTCTCTCTCTCTCTCTCTCTCTCTCTCTCTCTCTCTCTCTCTCTCTCTCTCTCTCTCTCTCTCTCTCTCTCTCTCTCTCTCTCTCTCTCTCTCTCTCTCTCTCTCTCTCTCTCTCTCTCTCTCTCTCTCTCTGCTCCGGTTGGTCTCTTCTCACCTCCCAATAAACTCCACGTGGGACTGTTGGCTCGAGGATCGTGTTTCATTGCCGGTAACTTAAATTAACAACACGGGGCGCTTGGGGTTTTACAGGACAGAAAGGCGCACGCATCGGGGAAGTTAGAGTCGATCTGCAGGTCAGTTCCCGCTGTCTGCGAGTGGCAGACACTGGTGGGCTTGGTGTATGGGTCTCCTGATCCGAAGCATAGGTGTGATCAGCCAGTCAGCTTTCCCATCGGGAGCGTCTTGGTCACCTGAGGGGTTTAGGGCACTAATCTGTCACCCTCTCTTTAGATCCGGTTTTGCCATAAAAGGGAGAAAGACTTTTTTCAGTTGAGTAGCCAAGAAAATACCCAGAGTGCTCCGCCCATAAGACAGAAGCCAGTTGCTAGAGAATGAACACCACAGGAAGAGTGAGTCTTCTTTAACTTGGTTGTCTGCTGCAACTTGACAGACCTTTCCTCAGCAGACCTGACCTGGTGTGGAACAATGGGCATATCATGAAAACAGTGACTTCAGAGCAGGGCAATGGTGTATGAGTCTTCAGACAGGCTGGAAGTCCATGCTTGAAGGTCACCTGAAATATGATCTGTGGCCAGAAAGTTGGAGAGCAGGTAGGCGTGTGTGTGTGTGTGTGTGTGTGTGTGTGTGTGTGTTGGGGGTTGGGCTGTGCAAATAAATAAACGGAGGAACTCAGGGGAACTAGTCCTTCAGGAGAAGTATCAGAATAAGAGGCCTTGATCCAGTTGCCCCTTAAAGCTAAGCACACCAGCTCGGGGTCAGTTTGGAAGGAGTCTAAGCTACAAAGTCCACAGTGCAAGTCAAGCTACTCTAAGAAAGAACAATAAACTCTTTTGTCAGGGTTTGACAGCGGTGGGGAATTTTGACTTCCACAGAGCTTGAAATGTGCTTGTTTTCTCACCAAAGCTGAGACCCATTTGCACAACAAGCAAAAAGACAAGGTAAACAACGTCTTTGGCGACTTTCCAAGGTCGTCTTTGCCTGGATGGCATCCCAAGAACCCCATGACACCTCCTCACCCAGGAGTGAACTCAAACACTGGGGATTCTTTCAATATTCAAAAAGGGTCACCGCTTTGAAACGTGGTGACTTCCCTAGAACAGCGTTCTCATTTAAATTACATGGATATCAGAGGAGTCCAGGCCAGGAGGTGAAGCAGAGCAAACTCACATTCTGTGACTACAAAAGCAAATGCATATTTTTGATGAGCCTGCACTGGCTGCCTTGGCAGCCATAGAATGCTGTTTTCTTCCCCTTTGCCTACAAGGAATGTCATAAGTAGGCATAAACAAATGCCTTCGTTATTTATTCCAGTCTCGCTGCACTAAATCATCGTACATTGGGAGTTTGCTGTTTTGTTGGGTTGGCAATTGCTCATGCTAATGGATCCCCTGGTTTGCATCCTGTGATTGCTGTCGGGCAAGATAGCACCCGCCAGACTCGGAGCCGTGTAAAAACTAGACACAAGAGATGAGGGGTGGTGAGCTGTCACCCTGACCTTTGACACCTTGCAGCCCACGTTCTGTGGTGATTAAGAAACTCCTCCTCCGTGGTTACCGCAAAGTGAGCTGCAGTGTTCGCTCACTCCCAGGTGATGAATCTTCTCTCCCAGGAGAGTGGGAAGTCCTCTCTGCATTTTCATTAGAGTGACCATGCCCCTGTAGAAGAAATGGCAAGCAACAGCAGGTTTTCAAAATGAAAACTCTGGCTCACATGACAATTAAATAACTTTTAGTGCTGTGCTGGGCAAAGTCGCTGGACACACCATCTCCTCATCCCTTACATGAGATTCCCAGGGGATAGGTTAGAAACCCCCCAAAGTCACAGACATCAAGTCATCTATCTCTGAGCCGCTGATGCCTTTGGGCATCTGTTACTGAAGAGCTGTCCCTTCGCTTCCTAGCCCACGTCACTCCAAGCCACACCCGCAGTGCCAAGTGACTCAACTCAGCCCCTTTCTCCAACACAGTGCCTGTAGCTTTTCCTACACAGCCTGGGCACACCATGCAGAGAGTTCTACAGGCCATTGCCTCCGGCCAGGCAACTACACAATGAGGTGTGTACTTTCCAATGGCAACTTCTAGGTACCTTGCCAGTCATCATGTACCAGAAGATCCCCCGGGGCCGGTATGGGAGACCAATTGCACTCAAGGCCCCAACTATTTGTTCCTTTGTCTTCTGGCTTCTGCTGCTGCAATGAAGCACTTTGACCAAGGCAACTTGGGGGAGGAAAGGGTGTAGGGAAAAGGGGCCAGTCAAAGAAACACACCCTGAGCAGAGCCAAAAAAACACACTTTGGCCCTGCAACCAGAACCAAACAAATGTACCCTGACCTTGAAACCAGTGCCAAAGGAACACACTTGTCCCTGGAATCTGAGTCAGTGAAAGAAATGCACCCTGGCCCTAAAATTGGAGCCAAAAGGCTAAAAAGGACCAGAGAAAGAAACACACTTTGGCCCTGAAACCAGAGCCAAATCTGACCTAAATCCTGTGCAGAAAAGTAACAAATCCTTGAGCAGAGCTCTATCCAATCTGAGCTCAGCACTGAAATCGGACCAATCCCTACTCTGGAAAAACTTCCCTGCCCCCAAGAATCCCTATATAAACCCTGTGTATGTTCAGCTTGGCTGGTCCAGCTGCTTCCTTCCAATAAACCACTTGGATAAGCTCTGGGTGAAGATCTTCTTTTGTGGCAGCAACAGAGCAGAGGCGACCCTGGGCAGAGCAGAGCAGAGCGAGCAGGGCTGTAACAATTTTGCCTGGGAAACCTTCCCTTGGCAGAGAGGAGTTGTTACACTCCCCTCTCTGGGATCTCTCGGAACAGAGCTGAACTGTAGCAACTTCACCCGAGAAACCTGCAGAGCAAAACTGCTACACTGGGCGAACATCCTCAGCTGGAAGACCCTGCCCTGCCTGAGCGGAGCCAATACACTGGGGAAGCCTTTCCCTGAGGCTGGGCTGTAAGCTGCTAAGCTTACTGCAACCTGTGGTGGTCCTTGGCTCCCAAGCTCCAGGATACCTTTCCACCTGAGCTGTGTAACACTCAGTATTCTGTGGCTCCCGAGTGCCAGAATACCTGACCCACTCCTGTTCCATCCTGTCCCGATCCAACCAGAAACCCTTACAAAGGGTCTGCTTGCCTAACAGTTATACGTCATTGTTCGTCGTTGAATGAGGTAAGGACAGGGACTCAAAGGGCAGCAGGAACCTGGAGTCTGGAGCTGATGCGGGGTCCATGGAAGGGTGCAGCTTAGTGGCTGCTTTCTTACAGAACCCAGGGCCACCTGCCCAAGAATGGCACCGCCCACCATGGCCTGGGCCCCTCCCATATCAATCACGAGCTAAGAAAATGCCGCACAGCCCTGCCCCGGCCTGATCGTGCTGTGTCTGTCTCGATGGAGGCCTCCCTCCTCTCTAGCAATCCCAGCTTATGTCAAGCTGATGTAAAACTAGCCACACACCCCTCTTGGTGCCCATGTCCAGTGCCGTGTAACTGTAGCTCATCAGGAGGAGGAATCCACTTCCGGTCCTTCTAGTCTGAACCCAGCCGTGTGTTTTGATTGGAGCAAGGAGATTATGGCATCAGCCATCCAAACAGAACCTTAAAGAGTCACCCTTCACGTTTCTGTTTGTGCTTTTGTCCCCCTCCCATGGAAAGCGTCTCCAGACATAGCTGTTGGAGGACAGAAGGAGGCCCGTTGGTCGCATCTGGGTCACTCCATTTGTCCCATGCTTGGTCACCTGTGATCGGTTTCTGACCAACCAACCAGTCTCCAGACGCTGTGACAACAAGCCAGGAGCTGCCCACATAGAATCTAGGCTCCAGATTTCTTTTCTTTTTTTTTTTCTCTTTGTTTTTTGTTTTTACGAGACAGGGTTTCCCTGTATTGTTTTGGAGGCTGTCGGTCCAGCCCAGCCTCGAACTCGCAGAGATCCGCCTGCCTCTGCCTCCCGAGTGCTGGGATTAAAGCCATGCACCACCACCGCCCGGCCTAGGCTCCAGATTTCTAACGAGGTCATCTTCCTGCTAAGACCCAACCCACAGCCCAGTTCATCAGCCTGCTTGTATCAGAATTCCCCAGAGACACATAATTGATAGAGTAGTTACAGACTGTTCTAGTTCAGTTTGTTGTTGCTGCTGTGATAAAAACCACCATAATCATTAGCAACCTCCTGAGGGAATGGTCCATTATTATCTTACAGGTTTACAGTCGATCATCGAGGGAAGGCAGGAACTCAAGGCGGGAACTGAGGCAGAGGCCATGAAGGCACTCTGCTTCTATGGCTTGCAGTCCATGAGTCATTCAGCCTGCTCTTTAATACAGCTCAGGGCCACCTGCCTCTAGGTGGCGCCACACCAAGGGAGCTGGGTCTTCTCACAGCCGTCATTAACCAAGAAAACCATCCCACACACTTGCCTGCAGGCCAGTCTGATGGAGGAGTGTTCTCTGTTGAGTTCCACCTTTCCAGATGACACTAGCTTATGTCCAACTGACCAGTGAAGATTTATCATGGGAAGTGACTCACACAATTAGGGGCCAAGGAGTTCTATGCTGGACTATCTATAAGCTGCGGAGTCTGGGACCTGGCGTGACGCGGCTCAAATACAAAAGCCTGGAAAAGGGAGGCCAGTGGCGCAATTCTTAATGCAAAACCAATACCTAGGGGTCTAGGAGGCTACTGATTGTCCTGACTCCAGGGACGGAGGAACGTGGAATTCTCATAACCAAGGGCATCTTGCCCTAGGACAAAGACGAAGATTATCTCCCTGTCTCCCAGAAGTTGTTTTGTCTGACACCCACTAGAAGATCTGCACTGAGAATGGATTTTCCACACGCTGTCTACTGGCTCATGCCAGCCTTATCTGGAATCGACTTAACAGACATGTCAAGAAACAGGCTTCGCGGTCACACCTGCATCTCTATCAGTTTACGTTTCTGTGGCTGTGATTAAGCACTACAACCAAGGCAACTCTCAGAAGGAAGCAGTTCCCGAGGGTGGGCTTCTGTCGTGGCAGGGAAGCATGGCAGCAAGAGGCAGGCCATGAGGGCTCAAACAGATGCTAAGGGCTTACGTCTTGAATGGCCAGCAGGAGGACGGGAGAGAGAACTGGGAACGCAGTGTGGCTTTTGGAACCTCAGAGCCGGCTTCTCCAGCAAGGCTACACATCTTAAACCGAGCCAAGCGGCAGCACCAGCTGGGGGCCATGCATTCCAACATCTGAGCCTAGGGGGACGCTGGCACTCCAACCACCGCAGCATCCTTCAGGTCAGTCAAGCTGATGCATAAGATGACCCACACGCCACCCACTTTTCAGCAACCCTCTCTTTGCCACCTAAAAGAGAGAATATGGTTTCATACCTGGCAAGCAAAAAAGCTTACAAGTAGCCAGTCCGTCTTAGCAATAAACAACAACAACAATACTGAACAAACTCAGAGAAGAAAACAAAAAACCTGGAACTTTCCTCAATGTATTCACAGGCCAAACATAACCCCCAAAGTTAGAGAAACAACAGGTAGGTCTGGAGAATCAACGACTACCAAAGCAGGGACTTCCGCAGGCGTCAGTGATGGGGTACCACAAGTGACAAGGTATGACTGACAGACACTGGAGTTCAGCACAGATGAGTCTGGGTGAGCTAACAGCTCTAGGAGGCACCCTGCCCTCCGGTGAGTTCTACCGCCCAGAGTGAAGTCTGCGGCAACACTCTTCACGCTTCTGTCATGGGGAGGAAGAAAACTAGCCATCCTAAAAACTCATCCTTAACAAAATACATCTTCAGGATAAATCTATTTTACCTGTTAAATAGCTTAACCCCCTGGACTCTGACTGCAAACAGCACACAGTTAGGAACCAGGTCTCTTCACGTCCGTGGGAGGAAACAAAAGTGCAAAATCACTACAAAGACCAGGCAGGAAATAAATCTAACTCTGTCCCCTTCTAGAAACCATGCCCCACATAATGCAGGGAGAAAAACTGGGGGGCCCCTGTGAAGTCTGTAGTTTAGGGTCACAAGCCCATGTAAAGGCTGAGACCTAATCAGGAGGGGATGGACACACACACACACACACACACACACACACACAATGTTGTCCTTCCTCGGACTTCTTCCCTCCACATCACAAAAGATCCAGTTTGCTCTAGTTCCCCTCACCCAGTAGACCATGTCTGGATTCCAACAAAAGAATACAAACTGTGCTAGAAAGGAAAAACAAACAATGAAACCCACCACATAGTCTGAGGAAACAACCAGATTCAGGTATGGCAGGATTGTTGAAACTATTAGATGATGACCTTAAATATACTATGCTAAGTGATATAAAGAGGGGGGATCACACACTATTGAAGAACAGATAGATAAGCATAGAGATGGAAAAAATCTAAGAAGGATGAAAAATGCTAAAGATTAAACACACCGTGATAGAGATTAAGAATACACACCACTGGGCTGTGGCACATACCTTTAATCCAAGCACTCTGGACGCAGAGGCAAGTGGATCTCTGAGTTCAAGGCCAGCCTGGTCTGCAAAGGGAGTTTCAAGACATTTGTGACTGTTACACCGAGAAACCCTGCCTTGAAAAACAGCAACACTAAAAAGAAAAAGAAATTAAGAATGCCCTTGATAGTATTATTAGTAAACTGGACCAGGGCATCTTAATTTATACTTAAACTCTTTATCCTCTTTGCCTGGGAAATATTTATACAATGCTGGATGTATAAGAAATACAAAATAAATAAAACATTTACTGGTAATAAATCATGAGTTTATTTTAAAACAATTTTGTTATATATTATAACTTCACAATTTTCGAAGACTAAAACAGATTTACGCAATAATGAGGTAGAAGTACTTGTCTGGCTAACCCAACCCAGTCCAGTGGTGCGGTAATTTGATAGTTACATGCTAAGCAATGACAGGTGGAAAATGTCAAAGTTGTTGTTTTCTGCAATTGAACTATTATATTTCTTTAAGAGCAGAAAACTTTATATGTTTACATGGGTCAAGTATGAGCCGGGGTGTTTCAGGCAGTGTTTGCTGGCACTGTGCGGTGAGGTCACCACTGCACTGTGTGGTCGCTGGGTAGTGTGGTCACTGCATGGTGTAGTTAGTGTATGGTGTGGTCAATGCACTGTGTGGTCACTGGGTGGTGTGGTCACTGCACTGTGTGGTCACTAGGTGATGTGGTCACTGCATTGACTGCATGGTGTGGTCACTGCTTGGTGTGGTCACTGGGTGATGTGGTCACTGCATGGTGTGGTGGCATGTACTGGACAACATGTGTTGGGCACAGAGCCAAGGCTGCAGTGAAACCCTGTGAAACAACATGGATGACCATAGCCAAAACACCCCCAGATTCATTACTCATTTGATTTTTAAATTCACTTTGGTCATTGAATGTCTTATTGTTGCAAAATTATGCAAGTCCCAGGTTTGGTTGTGCAACCCGGTACTGGGGCACAGTCAACAGCTAGAGAAGGATGGACAGGGCATGGGTTGAGGAAATAAGTCTGAACTTTTTTTTTGAGATATAATGTTAATGCAACAAAACCCATCACTTTTCTCTAAGAAACAGGGCTGATTTTGAAGCTCAAAGCCCAATACCTATTACGTCCTCTGAAAATGAAATGCTTAGGTGTAAACAAAACAAAACATATATAAGTTCTACCTGAGGAAAATGACAAACAGATGAAAGAAGCTAACAAGAACTAAAGAAATGGACAAAGCCTCATATCATGAATAGGAAAAATAGTGTTAAAACGCCGTTTCTTCCTGATACTGTCAATTTGGTCAAAGTTCTAGAGATTTATTTTGTGTAATTGTCAACAGAGTCTACAGTTTTATGGAAAGCAAAGGACCCAGAAAATTCAGGACAAGGTTGCAGGAGAAGAACAAACTTGTAAGACTGAGTCTACTTGAAATCACCACTTTAGAGCTTCAATGTGGCGTTATCTTAAGAAAGAAAAAAAGGAGCAACGAGACAGAACACAGAGCCTGGAAGCAAACTGCAGAGATAGGTACAGTCAGCTGACCCCTAACTGTTGCAGGATAAAGACAACACTATGAAGGAAGCATGGCCTTTTAGCAAACAACTAGAAACCAACATTTAACATGGAAAACAGAGAATCTGGACACAAGTCTCATTCCCTTATCAAAAATGAACTCACAGACATAAATATGAAACAGTAACTCACCAAGAAAGGTGTAATCCCATCACTTTAGAGTCTGAGGCAGGAAGAGCATGAGTTTGAGGCTAGCCCTGGGCTACATAGTGTCAAGCCAGTCTGACTTATGTAGCAAGACTGTCCCAGAAATAATCCCAGAAATAATGACTGGGAATGTAGCTCAGCAGTCGTGTGCTAGCCTGCTGTGTGGGTGGCCTTGGGCTCCATCCGAAGTCCTGGAAGACAAAGTAGCAGGACAATCATTTGAAA
Source organism: Mesocricetus auratus (assembly GCF_017639785.1). NCBI lineage: Eukaryota > Metazoa > Chordata > Mammalia > Rodentia > Cricetidae > Mesocricetus > Mesocricetus auratus. The sequence continues at coordinate 15,744,170 of NW_024429212.1, read as the reverse complement.
TGCTAATGTTCCTAGAATGTTCTTGTGTGGTTGTGCTGTAACCTACTTGTTTCTGTTAGCATCAGCTACGAATTTAAACAGCAAGACACCACTGTCAATCTATTAGAATGGCCAGATCTGAATCACCGACAGCACTAAAAGTTTCCAGGCACATGGAATAACAGCCTCTGTCATTTGTTGCAGATGAGGAAGCAAAAACGCCACGGCCACCTAGCAGATGGCTTAGTGACCACGTTTGCAAAACCAAACACACCATCGCTGTCCAGTCCAGCAATTGTGCTCACTCCATTTTCCAAAAGGAGATAAAAAGTTATGTTCAGACACAGTTTTGCATGCGGCTGTTTATAGTGATAGCAATTCCATAACTGCTGAAACCTGGAAGTCGTCTTTGAGTAGATGAATGGCGAAGTGTGTAGCCGTGCATCCAGACAATAAAATATTACTCACTGTTGAAGAGGAGATCAAACCGCGAAATGACGTGGGGAAACTTAACACAAGCAACTCAAGGAAAGCCTGTGTGAAAAGTCTACACTGTGACGGCAACCAAACGATGTTCTGGAAAAGGCGAGGCTATGGGAGTGGTGGACCAGTTAATGGGTGTCCCAGGTGGGAACACTAGGAAAGCAGGAGGGGGTTTAGGATTATGAAACGCTGCTTGTACTCGATACCAGAATGGTGGGTCCATGGTCCATAGTCCAGTCGTTTTGCCTCTGTGAAAACTCGCAATGTCTGAATCCCATTGTGAAGCCTGATTTACTTTAGGTGGTAACAATGTATCATTATGATGTCTCATTGCAAGTTCAATTGTCACAAGACATGTTCACTCTGCAAGGAGCATTAGAGAATTCTCTGTGCTTTCTTCTTAATCTTTCTGCGATCTTAGGATGACTCTAAAAATAAGTCTACTTTGAAAGAAGAATATTAAACTAAGTGGCTAACAACAGAAGTAAAGTTAGAGATTCGCATCCCTTCAGGACAGCGACCAGAAACCTTTCTTCCTCAGCGTCTGTTGCTCCTTCCCTGGCCAGAGCAGCCTGCTAAGGGCCACGATTATTTCTCCTCTCTTCTCATGTCTTCCCGGCTTCAATACCCTTTCTTCTTTGTTCAACCACACCATACACATTTTAACAACTAAAAAATTGTTTTCTGCCTGTTGTGGTGGCACACACCTTTAATCCCAGCACTCAGGAGGCAGAGACAGGGGGATCCCTGAATTTTGAAGCCAGCCTGGTCTACAGAGAGAGTGTTCCAGGACACCTAGGAGTACATAAAGAAACCCTGTTTTGAAGAACTGAAAATTAAAATAAAATGAAATAATTCCTTTACACGTATACATTACAACACACATGTGGATATCCGAGGACAACATTTGGGAGTCCATTTTCTGCCTCCACCATTATGGGTACCAAGGACAGATCTCAGGTCACAAGGCTTGGTGACAAGCGCCCTTACCAGCCGAGCCAACTCATCAGCCCCGTTTTAACAATTTGATAGTGGCTCTGCCTCCTCTGGAAGACCTTTTTCTCACTCTCTCTGTCTCTGGCCTCTGAACTCCTCTGCAACTGTGGCAACCACGTGGCAATTAGCCCTGGCGTCTGTGCAGATCCATCCAGAGCAAGGACCTCGCCTCATGATTTGTGCGGTACTCCTCAGATTTACCAATGTTTAATTAAGTGGAGACACCACCCTATACTGAAACTTCAGAGCAGTAAGTGGCTGCCAGGTTTGCACATGGAAATAGGCATCGCGAAACCCCGCGTTGATAGCCATTGGTGGAAACTCAAAAGCGGCATTCGCAGCTACCTTCTAATTTCCGAGGTGATGGGCCCTGGGAGGTATCGTTCCTGTTGATGATGAAGGCTTGAGGCTCTCAGTCCTGCTGCGGGGTCACTGCGGTCTGGCAAACCCTATGTTGCTTATTACCGGGGCTCTCCCACCGCACTGTGCTCACTGTGGGGCATCGGAAGATGAGCCCATTTCCGAGACTGAGGGTCTGAGCAGGCTTCTTCCAGGCCAGGAAGTGTTCGGGCAAGCCGTGGCGCCTTTGCTCTGATCTGTAGTGCAGCCATTCTCTCCGGGTGCAGGCGAGATGGGGCAGCCTTCGAATCTGACAGCCGGATGAGAAAGGGTGTGTGAAAGCTGCAGACTCCAGGTCCCCTGTCCCAGCAGTCCTACCCAAGCTGGTTCTAACGGTTACACCTTTAGAGCAAGGGGACATCTGTCCTGACTGAGCCCCTTCTCCAGGGAAATCAGACTCCTTTCCAGTGTGGCCTAAGGATACACACATTTCAGGAGGTAGAGACGTCGTCTTGCTCAAACTAATATGAGCCATGATTTCAGTCTGGTCGTGGTGTGGTTTATAGCTCTGAGCATTCAAGTGTAACTTATGCTTTAATGTCTGTCCATCCACAACAGCAAAGCCTGTTTCTTTGTCACGAGTCCAGACAACTCCACAGGGTTTTGATAGCATGTGTGCCATGTGGGTTTGTGGTGCCTACGGAGGTAGCTACATGCACGGGGTTCTAATTGAATTATTCTAAAAACACAAATATTTTGCTGGGCTACAGAAACACACGTTAAATATCTGAGTCTACAAGCCGCTGACAAACAGCACCTTCCCTAACAAAAGAGAGCAGTTTAATAGCAGTGCTGGCGATATGTTTGTTAAGATCTTTAATTAGGGACAGGCTTTCCCAGCAGCCCCTGCAGGCAAAGGTGTAAATAGAGAAACTGTCCCAGCCTGCATGCTCCGTGGCGGTTGTGTTCCGAGGACAGATGGGATGGTGAGGAAACTGTGAACGGACACACGATAACAGAGCACCCTGTAATTCCAACATCGGCTCATTAGCAATCTGTCAGAGCTTTTTAATGCGGATGCCGGTGAAAATACAGAAACGGTGTGATTGTTTTGAAACCGTGTCCCTCTCTAGCTGAAAAGGCCAAGTGGACGGGCACAATGGCTATTAATAAAGCGACAATGTCTGGGGGGGAAAACATGGGTGTTTGGATGCTTTGCCTTCTTACTGGAAATGATAATTTCAAGCATTTTTGGACTATCACAGGAAGCTGAGATGACAATGGCTTCATGATGGGAGTCGTTAATAAATGAAGAGCCAAGCCAGCATGGTAGATATGTGGAGAACAGGAAGCCATTCTAGCCTGCAAACCTAGTATATACCAAGGACTTTTCTGTTCGAATGCAGCTCTTCACAGTGGCTATGCCAATCTTTGTTGTGCTGCTTTACGGAGCCTCTGGAGCCGTCTGCGCAAGGAGTATCGGCTGGATCCTCACTGTGGACTCTTGCGGGCTCCAGCGGCTATGCTGGGCTCGACACTGGTGAAGTTGTCTAAAAGTCTGAAGGGCACAAATAGACACAGCATCCTTGAAGTATATGCCCTTAAATTTCTTTTGAGGGGACAACTCCACTTCCATGGGGGGTGGAGGGTGTGTGTGTGTGTGTGTGGTGTGTGTGTGTGTGTGTGTGTGTGTGTACAGGTTATGAAGAGTTGAGCTAACGGTCTGTAAAGTGTAGGACCTCGTAATTTGCAATTTCAATGGTGTGCAAATGGTTGTGAAGACGGGGTTTTAAGTGAGCTCACCAGACCCAAGATAAATGATAAATAGGTGTTTATTAGGGAAGGACTTAAACAGATAAGAGTAAATAACCCTCTGCATGCCTTCATGCTCCAGAAGATGCAGTCTCCGCCCTCCCGCTGCTCTCCGGAGCCCCAGAGAGCAAGAGCCAGTCCCTCCTCTACCTTAATTAGTCACATCTGCCCCTGAAACCTACGCCCAAAGGGTGTGGCCACTGCTACAAGTTCGCTGGCAAGGCAAGATGCCACTACGTGGTTGGAGATTGGAGTGGTGATCGCATGGGGTAGAAGGGTGACCTATGGGATCTACCGCTCGGCACACATGCTGTTTGTGTTAGTGTGCTTGCTTAGTGGGAACTGGCAGGTGTACATTTACATTTGGGGCAGTTTTCTGTGCCTGTGTATCACACTTCAGTGATGTTTACCAAAAGAAAGAAACAATGTTTTCTTAAAAGAGTCCTTGCTCTTTCTTTAGTGGTTTTGGAGTCTGGAGACTGTAAGCAGGGCGGTCTGCGGACTTCGCTTGTGGGGTTAGTATGTGCACTGATGTGGGCATGTCCGGATCTTGGCTGCGGAGTGTCCCGCGCTACCATCTCGCCAGCAAGAACGACGCGGCACACTTAGGATCCTTCTGCAGAACAGCTTTAATGCGTCTTGAGAGGGAGAGCATAAGCTTACAGAGCGGAGACCCGGGGAGTGAAAAGCCCAACCCTTATATAGCTCAGCAGTCCCCGCCTCGGACGTGTCATCTCCTGACTGGCTCCTGCTCGTCAGCCCATATGACGCCACGGGAGAGGCAGAGAGTAAGGGATGGAAAAGTAGCAGGCACATGCGCACCAAGGCTGTTTACTCCAACCGACAACGGATGTCGGCGCCATCTTGTAATGGAGAATGTGGGGGGCGGCTCCCCACAGCTGAGAAACGCTTATATTCTTTTATTGTCACAGTTTTTTTTCTTTTCTTTTTTCTGAGATGGTCTCGTGCATCGTAGGCTGGTCTCGAACTCACTAGGTATGTGGGGATGACCTTAAACTTCTGATCTCCCCCTGCCTCCATCTCCCGGTTGCTAGGGTTACAGGTGTGCACGGCATGCTTGGTTTGTGTAGTAGCTGAGGCTCAAGCCCAGGGCTTCCTGCACAGTAGGCAAACACCCTACCGGCTGAGCCCTATGCCCAGCCTCACCGTCACTTCTCAAAGCCCTGGGAAACCGGGAGTAGAAACAGAATTCTCCTCAAATGGATAAGTCACGGAAGAGGATCTCGGAAACACAGCTTCCTCATCTGGTGCCCCATATTGGTAGCCTTCTGTGCACATGGCAGCGACGGACACCTCTCCTTCCCTCTGAGGAAGCAGCTTTTCCAAGCTGCGTGTGGAGTTCATGTATCTCCCCTTGCTTGGTGTCCGCTTCTCTCATGGCCGGGCTCTCTAGTGTAAAGGCCAAAGGACTTCTTGGAGAGGATTTAATGTCTCAATGGGCACCCAAAGGGCTGATTCTGAAGGCCCCCTGAGCAGACCTAGCTTGTTTAATATTAATCTGTGATCTTTGGAAACGTGTGTCTGTCCTTAGAACACTCACCTTCCTGCAGGAATCTATCTTCTGTTTTTAAACCAGAAGCAAAACAAGAAGCCGTAAATAAGGCGGCATGCTGGAATGCGTAGCTAGCCCTTGTCCGGAAGGAATGTGCAGAAAAGTCTGCAAGACACGTATCTCCCTAGCCGGGCGGTGGTGGCGCACGCCTTTAATCCCAGCACTCGGGAGGCAGAGGCAGGCGGATCTCTGTGAGTTCGAGGCTGGGCTGGACCGATAGCCTCCAAAACAATACAGAGAAACCCTCGAAAAACCAAAAAAAAAAAAAAAAAAAAAAAAAGACACGTATCTCCCAAAGCAGTGCATTTCCCAGGGCCAACAGTGTCGCCAGTGAGCCCAGCATGCGGGGTCTGGTCTTTTGTCTCCCTGACTAAACTAGGGTCTCTAGACGTAGGGCTTGTATCCTTTAAGATACTCTGGTGATCTTTTGTCACAATGAGGTTCAAGGTTCATTGACACATGTGACGCTATTATAATATTATTTTAAAAAGAGGAACAAAGGGTGGGCAGAGAAACCTAAATGTTCATCAGAAGATGAATTAAAACAGCAGCGACACGGAAATAATCTGTAGCTTTAATGCATGCCATAGATCTGCATTTATTGACATGGAAAAATATCCACAGCATATTGCTGAGTGACCAGAAGCAGTTTCCACCACAGCGCCTATTATATGAAAGCTTTTTTTTCCATTTTTTTTTTAAAGATTTATTTGTTATGTATACAGTATTCTGTCTGCATGTATCCCTTCAGGCCAGAAGAGGGCACCAGATCTCATTACAGATGGTTGTGAACCACCATGTGGTTGCTGGGAATTGAACTTAGGACCTCTGGAAGAACAGCCAGTGCTCTTAACCTCTGAGTCATCTCTCCAGCCCCTGGGTTTTTGTTTGTTTGTTTTTGAGACAGGGTTTCTCTGTGTAGCCCTGGCTGTCCTGGAACTCACTCTGTAGACCAGGCTGGCCTTGAACTCACACAGATCCGTCACCTCTGAAGTTCTGGAACTAAAGGCGTGCACTGTCACTGCCCTGAAGGCATTTTTATTTGCCGTTCATATACCTGAACAACAGAATTAGTCTTAATTGCCATTTATATGTTGTAATTGCAGCAAACACATATCACCCCTATGTGCTACTGGTTCAATAATGTGTTAAAACAGAAAAGTCAATATTTTACGTACGACACCTGCTTTCTTGGGAAGGTACTGGTGCTCTGGCACCCACTGCCACTGTCTGTCCGTCTAACACACTGAGGATTGGGAGGGGAAGGACATCTCGGGCCAGCAGGTATTGCCATGGACCGGCGCATCTTTCTGCACGCAGCCGTGGGCTGACGTTCACACACTAGGGATTCTTTTCCTCGTTGGAACTAATGCCGCCTGGCATGGAATAAGAATGGTGCAGAGCGGGGGGCGGGGGGGGGCTGGAGAGATGGCTCAGCACTGGCTGCTCCTCCAGAGGACCTGGTCCTGAGTTCTTAGAACACATGTGGCATCTCACAACCCATCAGTGACTCCCACGTCCAGCCTATCTGACCTCCTTTGTCTTGGCCTCTGCGGCGCCTGTCCTGCAGGCGGCACATGGGCACACTTGTAAGGTGTAGAACACTCAACGCACACACGTAGAGTAGAAATAAGTTCATCCCTAGAAGAAGGTGGTGACGGTGGTGGCGGCGGAGGAGGAGGATGCAGAAGGCTGAGGAACTTGTTTCCTAATTTGGGACGTGGGCTGAGCAGCTGAGGGGAAAGCCCGCCTCGAGTGTGTTTAGGAGTTTTTCAGCAACGGGGCTGAAGAAAGGGAGGCTAGTGAACTTTGATGGGGGATGTCCTCCTGCATGCTGCGAATACGTGATGCTTTATTGATTGATGAGTGAAGCTGCCTGTGTCAGGGCAGAAGACAGCGAGGCGGGAACTCCGAACGGAGATAGAGAAATGGAGAAAGAAGGTCAAGCCAGGGAATGAGTATGAAGTAGTAGAAATGGGTTAATTTAATGGTGAGAGCTGGTCAGTAATGTGCCTGAGCCACAGGCCAAACAATTGTAACTAACATCAAGCCTCCGAGTGTTAGTCGGGAACTGGTGGGCGGGACGAGAAGCCTCCAACTGCAGAACTTGCCACGGAGCCTGCCTTTGTACATTCCACCGACCCCCCGCCCCTCAGAGTCCCGCTTCCTTCTCTGTCTCCTCTTCATCTTCTTCCTCTTCCTCACATTGGAAAAAAATTGTGAGATTGAGAATTCCCGAAAAAAATATTTTTCAAGAGTTTGTCTCTCAGACTTCAACTGAGGATATGTTTCTTGGCCTGATTTTGTCTTAGATGTTGTCAGGATGTACCTTCGTCACTGTGGCAAATGACACTGGGACCACGTTGCTCCTCGCTGTGGAAATGGTATGAGCTCAGTTTGCTGCTGGCTGGACGTGTGTCTGTGTGAAGCCGTTTCAGGCAGGTTGCCTCTCTGGGACTCTCTTCTCCTAATAGTTGTCCAGGGTTTGTGCTGAAAGGGTTCTGTCCATCAAGCCTGGAAATCTACTTCCCATCCTAACCGGGGTTAAGAAAATGCAGCTGCCAGGCTGCTCCCGCCGCTCAGGGGTCGCTGCTGCTGGTTTTGACATTATCAAAATGCCTCATGAGAGCGGATGCTCACAGCTAGTACCCTTAATACCAAAAAAAAAAAAAATGCATCCAGAAAGAGTGTTTGCTTTACGCAGAGCTGTCAGAGGAGAGAGGTCTCTTATCAAAAGCCAAAGCCAACAGGGAGTCAGGCAGGCTCCGGGTCTTTTCACACGTACCCTGGAGAGGGGCTGCATGCATGGGGATTGTGGCTCTTTTAGGTATGTGGGAGCCAAGACAACTCACCGTGCAGGGGTTTTGCTAGCGCCCTGACTAATCAGTGGCAAGACAAGAATGCCAAGTGAGAAGACTTATTTTAAAAGAATAGCAATATGTCACAACACAGAAAGCTTATGACAATTAACCGGCTTCGAGAAGAGGAGATATCCCTTAAATCAATGAAGTCCCTACTTGGGTGCACGGTCCCTATATCACCCTCTCTTCCTTTTTCTAAGATTAGGACCTCCAGGCTAACTGGCTGCGATTCACTTTGGAAATAAATATTTATCCTTTGGTTTGTGGATGGAGCCACATTCAAACACCCCACTTTGAGAGGATCCTGGGAGGCCAGCATACTGGAGGGAGCAGAGAGATTTTCAGACAGATTCTGTGTTCTGCGGAGCTTCCGCTGGCTACCTCTGAGGAGGAAAAAAGGCAGAGTAAACAAACAGGAGCAGGTAGGGCTGGGTCCTCTCATCTGGCGACTTCTCGGCACAGTGAGATTTCGCTGAGTTGTGCAGCAGAGCAGGAAACTGAGGCAGCGTGGCTACTAATTAGACTTCACTGTAGTTTATCTGAAGGTTTACACTCGGAGGCAAGGTAGGGAACTTCACAGGCACGGAGAAGAAAACAGTTTGTCATGGGTGGTACAGCTATTCTTAGGAAAGATTTAATGAGGCTCTCTGGGCATTGTCTAACTAGTACAACCAAATGGCTGTGGAGGCTGTGAGGTCACGAGTGGCATTGATGTGAGGGGAGGCAGTGAGGTCACGTGGTCTTGACCTGAGGGCAGCTGTGAGGTCACGTGGTCTTGACCTGAGGGAGGCTGTGAGGTCACGTGGTCTTGACCTGAGGGAGGCTGTGAGGTCACGTGGCGTTGACCTGAGGGAGGCTGTGAGGTCACGTGGTCTTGACCTGAGGGAGGCTGTGAGGTCACGTGGTCTTGACCTGAGGGAGGCTGTGAGGT
>NW_024429212.1:15680196-15730196 GCF_017639785.1 Mesocricetus auratus | reverse complement strand
GTGTTCAGGAGACACCGGCAATAAAAAATTCCAGATCTTTGTTCCCTGAATGACCAGGGCAGAGGGCAGAGGACAAAAGCAAATGCAGCAAGAGGTCTTCTGGTTAACATTAACTGTCAACTTGACACAGCCTAGGATTCCTTGGAAACCGGTTTTAACTGTGTGATTGTCTTGATTGTCTATGAGGAACTGATAATTGCTATAAGAGGGTCCAGCTCACCGTGGGGTGCCGTCCTCCAGGCCGGTGGTAGCTCCTACCTCCAGATGCCTTGCCTGGAGTCCCTGCCTCGACTTCCCTCAGCGATGGACTGACCTGAAAGACCAGTAAGCCCTTTCTCCCTAAGGTTTGCTTTTGGCCAGACTGTTTTCATCACAGCGACACAAAGGAAGTTAGAATACAGGTCAGTTGTGATGTGTGATGGTAGGTGCGGGCATTATGGGAAAGTTAACGACCCTGGGGTGAGCCGTGGAGGTGCTGCACCCCTGTAACCCCAGCACGCCAGTTCTTGTGAGGTAAGAGACAGGAGTGTCAGACGTCCATGGTCACCCTGGCTGCCCTCCTGATTTCAAGGCAAATAGAATAAAAATGAGATGGTGGGACAGTCCTGAGGGCCTCTGAGGAGGAGGAGGAGGAGGAGGAGGAGGAGGAGGAGGAGGAGGAGGAGGAGGAGGAGGAGAGACAGTGAGGCCATCTGGGAGAGAATGTTCTAGATGATGTTCCAAGGGGGCTTCCTCGTCCTGCATTTATGCTGGCTCCAGAGAAGCTTCTAATATGTATAGTTTTTAGGCCAGTCTCTCTCTCTCTCTCTCTCTCTCTCTCTCTCTCTCTCATCTATCTCATCTATCTCCCTGTCTCCCTATCTATCTATCTATCTATCCATCCATCCATCCATCCATCCATCCATCCATCCATCTATCTATCTATCTATCTATCTATCTATCTATCTCTATCATCTATCTCACCATCTCCCTATCTATCTATCCATCTCCCTATCTCCTTATCTTCTATTATCTATTATCTATCAATCATCTATCTATTTACCTATCATATCTCCATATATCTATCATCAATCTCCATATCTATCTATCTATCCTATCTATCTATCTACCTACGTATCTGTCATCTATCTCCCTATCTGTCATCTGTCTTCGTATGTATGTGTGTATGTGTGTGTATGTATGTATGTGTATGTGTGTATATGTGTGTATGTGTGTATGTGTGTATGTGTGTGTATGTATGTATGTGTATGTGTGTATATGTGTGTATGTGTGTATGTATGTATGTATGTGTGTATATGTGTGTATGTGTGTATGTATGTATGTATGTATCTATCTATCTATCATTCCATACACATACACACATTTTATTTTAAATGTTGCCTCCTGAACCAGTCTGTATGCTCGTTCCCAAGGATCTATGTGTGCCATGGGGAAGGTTAGACCACTTTTGTGCCAAATGTCACCAAGGACAGCTGATGCTGGGAAATATGGTCTTGTTTCCATTTAAAAAACAGTCGTACAGGCCTACACAAAGCTATATTCACTCATGTTCTTAACGTGCTGAGACAGCAGCAATGCCTGGTGCCACACGCCTATAACTCCAGCACTTGGGAGGGAGGGAGAGGCAGGGGGAGGGAGATGGAGGGAGGGGGAGGCAGGGGGAGCTATTCAAGGTCATCCATTCTAGTCTATATACAAGTTTGAGATCTGCCTGGGCTCCGTACCCAGTACTCCACCTGCATCCCTCAAGACACGGAAATTGCCATCCCTAGATACTTCTTCTGCACCATTTGCTTTCCAGATTTGTTTCCCCAATACTACATTCCTACCCTTCTCCAAGTTCAAAGTCATCTTTGATTCCATTTTTTTTCTAACTAAGGGAATGGAGCTCCAACAGTTAGGAAGTTTTAAAGCTAATATTTGGTTCCCAAGTGCCTGGTTCTTTCCCCTGTTCCCAAAGGCTTCCTATTCTTAGCCTAGGTAAGAAGTTTGTGTATCATTAGGGTTCGTTTCAGAGCACACAGCTTGGCAGTCAAGAGCTTGCGCTTTGGGTCAGGCTGCCTGGAGTCCTCTGCAACACAACTGTGCAATCATGGCTAAGTTTCTTAACTCTCTTGGTCTCAATTTCCTTATTGGTAAATTTTGGGCAACAGGAGCATACATTTCATAAAGACATGGGACAATTTGGTGAAATAATACATACAAAGTACTTAGTATAAACTGCATGGGGGCATGTGACTGTAATCCCAGCATTTAGAAAGCTGAGGCAGGAGTATCATGAGTTTGAAGTCAGCCTGGGGCTACATAGTGAGACCCTGTTTTAGGAGTTGGGGGGAAAAAGCTAGGCACAGTGCCACTTCCGTAATTGCTAATATATGTTGATATTTTCACATTTGCTAGTGAAGCCCTTTAAAGAAATGTGCCTAAAAATGTAATTCAGGCAGGCACAGGCAGAAGCGAACGGAGCTGGCCAGAGAGTGCCTTGGGATAGAACTGAAGAGCAGAGACGGGAGAAAAACTTAGTCCTCACTGTGGATACTTGTAGCCCTTGTGTACATTTAGATGCAGGGTTATGTACCACCTGGTTAAGTGAACAAGTAAATCATTTGAGTGAAAGCTGTATTATTCCCTTCGTAAGGAACTTGAAGCGAGAAGCCATTACAAGATAGGACTAATTTGCAGATTACTTGGAGCAGATACTTGAAGGGGACCTTGAAGAAAGTAAAGAATTTTACTTGAGGGACAGATAACTGGGAAGCATTTTCAGAGCCAGATTATTTATTGCAAAGTAAAAGGTGAGAGTGTGAATGAGTAGCCAGCTGGGGCAGTTCATCCATGATGACTAATGGGTACTGTTGATACATGGATTTTCCTGGGGAGATCATTTCTATTCACCCCAGAGAGAGGGGAAAGGGCAACAGGAGACCAAGGAAATGATTCCATCCAAGTCCAACTTGGTGAACTACAGAGTTTATTGGAGTGACTCATAGGAGCAGGGTGGAGTATCACCCACTGAAGCACGGGTGAGGGGTTACTCAGGAGCATGGCTAACTCAAAGGCCGATGCTTTGCCAGAAAACTACACCCCAGCTTGGTGATGACCTCCCAAAAAAAAAAAAAACAAAAAAACCAAAACAAAACAAAAAAACAAAACAAAAAAAAAAAAACCACACTCTTCTAGCTCCCTGACAACTCTCAGGTACTTATTCCACCAAAGGGTCTCCAGCAATCCTTTGCTGTTACAACCTCAGGGAAGCTTGAAGCCTAAGGATGCGCTGTGTGTGTCAGTTTCTGTTTAGACAGTTAGTGTCTGCATGTAGCAAAGTGGAATGATGCTTGGACTGGAGAGAGACTTGGGTTTCGCTTGTCAATTTCCATGTGGCTTTGGCCATGTTCAAAAGCCTCGGAACCTGGGGCTTTCTTGACTACAAAATGGAACTAGTAACTACATAGGGTTTTTAAGAGGCCTAAATGCAACATTGTTGGAAAAAAGCCCAAGATAGGTATTTGCTCCTAAGGAAACAGAATGATACATGGTACCAGTAAAGAGACTAACGAAAGGAAAACAGTTGGCAAACACTTGGGTCAGCTGCAGAGTGCAAGCATGTTTTTCTTTTTAAACCTTTTTTAAAAACATTTATTTATTTTGCAATCTGCGTGTGGGGGTGGGGGCGGCGTGCACGCACTTGCCATGGTACACGTGTGGAGGTAAAAGGACAGCTGTGGGAGTCTCTTTCCTCGGATCACGTGGGATCCAGGGATGAAAGAAGTTGCCCGGCTCCCGTGGCATGGACCTTTACCGGCTGAACTATCTCAGCAGCCAAGTGCATCTTTCGGTAGCTCTGCTGCCAGTAGGAGAGACGCATGAAGAAAGGAGGGAAGCCAGATTCTGGCTTTGCACCAGAAAGTTGACTCTAAACAGTTCTCTGACAGCATCGCTCTCCTTCCTCGAGCGCTGGGGGCCAGTAGGCATCACGCCAAAGCAGCCAGCAGCCTGGCAGATAGTTTGATCTGATTCTGGAGGCCCAACAACAGGCCATTTGCACCATATGCCACTGACACATTAATCTAGGCAAGGATGCTAAGTTACCAAGGGAAACCCATGCAGAAATGCCACTCACATCGGGCACACCCACGCCAGTGGCAGAAGTTCTTCAAAGCAAACATCAAAGGCAGCCAAAAAGGACTCAAGCGGAAACAATGAAGGGAGGTGCCCGGTCCAAAGCTTGACGGAGTTTCTGAGCTGTAGATAACTCCGTCGTGCTACTAGGGAGCTGCAGATTTAACAGATGTGAAAGCTATGGACAGTCTGGTCTGAGTGCTGCTACTTTGGCTAGACTGGCTTCCAGCAAACCCCTCACAAGAGTCACCTGTCTCCACACAATTCGACTAAAAAAAATAAAAAATAAAAAGCCTTAGAAAGTGGCTGCCGGGTGACTCTGGCACAGGCCCAGCACTAGACTTTTCAATATACGATTTTGCGGGAACACTCTCTGGGCCTTTGGTTTCTTTCTCTCCTCCTCCAGCCCCTGTTCCTCAGTTGCTCAGAAGAGTAATGAGCTTTTCCTCCCCATCGTGAGAACGGGCTCACAACCAGCACGAGAAAAAGGCTGAGCTTGTGCGTGCACGGGGCAGACAGCTTTATCTCATGGGTGGATCACACAGCTGTCTCTCTCCTTCTTCAGTGATGCAACTACGCTAATGACTTTTAAAGTACGGGTTAGGCAGTACCATGAGTTCTGAAAGCCAGTGCCACGCAGCGGGAGAACCACCACAGACATCATCATCAAAGGTGCTCCGAAGGAAATACCCTCTCTCTCTCTCTCTCTCTCTCTCTCTCTCTCTCTCTCTCTCTCTCCATCAGATGTGAGGATCTTCCGTTATTTCCTTCCAGATAATGGAGCCTGTTAACGACAGTTCTTTTTCATAGAAAAAAAAAACCATAAATATGAGATGAGGACCCCAGAGTGCGTGACCGTTGCCCAGAGTTCAGTGTGGTGAGGAAAGGCTGGCTCTGGAGACAGCCTCTAGTCCAGATGTAAGGCTCTGGCCTGCACGGTACAGCGGCCACTAACAATGTGGCCTTCTTCCCTTCGTCTAACCTCTGATTCTTCATCTGCAAACTTACGACCAGCTTCATCGGGACAGATGGACACAGGTATGTGTGGTGAGCACACACATCCTGGTGTGTGGTTAAGTTACCTGTGTGAAAATGACAGGCCTGGTCTTGGAAAACATGTGCTGCTCATGGTTTTCAGTGCTGGGACATCATTTCCACTAATTTTTGTGACACGCCCAACTATGTATTTTGAATCAGGAAACGATAAATTTCCTGAGTATTCCCACTGTACTCGGCGGCTGTGTTACGCTCTCTGAAGGATGGGGGGGGCGAGGCAGAAAAGAGGTCTGGTTTGGTTTTGCTCAGGAACAGAGCTCTGCAACAGCCCCAAAGAGTAACAACACCTTCAATTTAAGACCCAGTGCCCAGCCTCGTTTCTGTGCGCCCAGAAAAATCTACCTGGAATGAGGCCCAAACATTATTTTGCAGCGGTCTCTTGACTACTGCTCTCGTTTCTGACCTCCTATGGCCATTTCCCAGAGTGGCAGGGATCTCTGCCCTTTCGTCAGAATCTGTAGACTACCCACCCCCCTACATCGTAACTCACTGTGCCTCTGTTTCCCAGAATCCTCCTTTACTCCTAGTCCCACCTATCTTGCTTCCCTATTGGCCAACAGTGCTTTATTCAACAACCAATAAGATAAGCACATACACAGAAGGACAGTCCCCCCCAACCCTGATACCCTGTTTCCTTATGCTGATTTGCTTTTCTTCAAGGAGACTTCAAGACTTAGCATGATGAGGTCGATGTAATGAGGTCCCTTCCACATGGCTACAAACGGTTCTGACCCCTAGCTGATACTTATCATGGTGCCAACGCCTCAGCTGGGCTGGCCTGGTGTCCACCAGATGAGGAGGTATCTAAAGGCATAGACACTGGGTTTGTAAGTCTTTTTGGACTGAGGTTGCTGTGCTTGTCCATTTACAGTTCTACTGGGCACTGAAGTTGTTACCAAAGACATTGCGCTGGGAGCTGGGAGATGGCTCAGTCCGTAAAATGCTGGCCTCACAAGCATGATGGCTTAGTTTAGAGACCTGGAACCACATACAAAGCCGGAGGTGGTGGTACTCTTACAGTGGCAAAGTGGGCAGACAGAGACAGGAGGATTCTTGGGGCTCATTTGCCAGCTCTGCTAGCCTACTTGGTGAAGCTCCAGGCCAAAGAGAGACCCTATGTCAAACCAAAGATGAAAGGTGCATGAAGAGGGACACCTGGGGTTGTCCTCTGACCCCCACCCACATGTACACACACATACTTACACACATGCACCTCCCCACCCCACACACATACACATCCCTACACCACACACACACATAAACACACCCCACACACCCCACACACATAAACATACACACACACGCACACACACACACCACACACACACACATACACCTCCCCACCCCCCACACACACCCCTACACCACACACACATACACACCCCCACACACCACCCACCCACACACACACACACACACACCACACACACATATACACGCCCCCACACCACACACACACATAAACACACCCACACACCCACACACCACACACACACACCCCACTAGTTTCTTTTGTTTTATAGTAACCACCCCATCTCTACCCAGAAACCAAGACTGCCTGTTTTAGCAAAGGTTTCACACGAGTTATTGTTAGCAAGGTGAAGTACCAGGCTTTTCTGTGTATTGGTGTCTGCCCTCACATATCACAGCTATTATGTCCATGCCTAGTCTGTTCCCATGATCATGATCAGACCATTCCAGAGTCATTTACACAAGCCCTGGAGTAGTCATGGGAAGAGACCTACTGTCCCCCCCCCAAAAAAAACAAGCCACCCCTGCTTGCTGGCACTCTAGAGAGTCACTGTGGGAGCTGCTCACAGGCGTTCCCACAAGACTTACAAGGCCTTTATCCCTGGGCCTGGCCTTGTTAAGTGCGTTCATGTGCCCTACCCTAACCCTCTTTCAGAGGAAACCTACAAGCATGGGCATTGTCAAGCTCCTCAGAGCTGTGGACATTTTGAATGTGCAACAAAATTTTCTACCCAAGGTATGCACGATAGCAACAGTACCTATCAGGCCCTTTACTTATTAATCAAAGGTTGTCCACAGGGTACTAAGTTTCTTGAACATCTTGGTTGGGTAGACATTGTTAAGCAAATTCCTGAGAACATCTAATCAGGTTATTGGGGGAATGTTAGGGGTAAGAGCATAATAAATTCATGGACAGACCTGATTCTAACCTTGTTACGCCTGGATTCCTCGGGTTCCGCTGTAACAGTTGGAATACAAAGTGTGTTGAGACAATATGAAGTAAGTCGTCATGGTTTCTGATTTTTTTACATTCAAAGGTCTGTTGACAGAGCCAGGGACTGGAAGACAGTGTTGAGTTTTGTATCTCAGGGAATAAAATACTAGGGTATATTAAAATAGGTATGTGCTAGTTGTACAGTACAAACCAAATAGACATTGGAAGTTTGGATGAAAACAGACAACTATAATCCTACCCACACAGGTTAGGGATTTGAAGAGAAGTTCTACAAGAACTGTTCTGTCATCTTTGGCCAGAAGTGCTCCAGGATGGCTTTTGATCAGAGAAAACTAATCAAACGACAATGACCATGTTGACATTATGAGACAAAGAAGCGACAAGCAACCAACTTAACGAGTATGCTCTTTTACTTCGGGAATCCAGGTTGGCTCAGTCAGGCCAGTGCAATCTGCCCCCATATCAGAGGGAGAATATTTCCAAGCAGTAAGAGCTACAGCTGTCACTGGTGACTTCCATGCAGCCAGAGAATTGAATGTTTTCTTGCAGCCAAGTTTTGGTGGTGGTGGTGGTGGTGGTGGCATGGTGTGTGGGGGTTACTTCTCTTTCTGCCTTAGCTGGCTTCACATGAACCTAACAAGCATGAGGCAGGTCCTAGGCAACTCGGGAAAGAGTTGGGAAGAAATCAAAGCCTTTGGGTGTTGGTTTGACAAGCTACCCAAAATACCAGGAAGAGTTTCCTTTTGGGTCTTGTGCCTTCAAGGTGCTCTCTCTCTCTCTCTCTCTCCAATGCTCAAGCTCGCTGTGAGTCTGCCGTGGCAATTAACATGAAGACACCGATGACCTTTGGCCATCATTAGTTCCTTAATCATCATCTGCCTTCCCATCAGATCCTGACCCACTTCTCTTTTGCATTATAAAACCCTTCCGTTATTTTTTAAGTTCAAGGGGCTTTCTTGAAAATGCTTCCTTTTATTACAAAAGCCATACTTACTTATTAGGGGGAAAATCAGAGAGCTGAGAACAGCGCAGAGTTCAAAGCATAAGTTTCCCTCTCCTTTCCACCAAGAACCACTCCATCCTCACGCCACCGACAGCAACAAAGTATGTCTGCTTCTAGACTCTTCTCTTTTGTCAAAGAAGAGGTACCCTTCCACGCAGCCTCACAAAGACGAACTCTCCCGTGCAGTTTACTCTTTGTAACTTACCTTTTTCTTTGTCTGAGCAGCATGAAGAAGTGTTTCTCATACATCGTTGTAGATTTTTCTCATTGTTTTAGTAAACTATTTTCTTTTTTTTTACCATAGTGTTTTAGAGAGTACATAGAGAGTACATGTAGTTTTACCAGAAGTTGTCCAACCCAACCCTCGCTAAGTAGCTACTTAGGATGCTCCCAAGTTGTTTTCTTTTACAAACATGGTTTTTGATGAATCGTTTGGCACGTGCGCCGGCCGTTTCGATAGCTACTGATAAAGTGTCAACCGACGACTACTTCATTTAGCAATAAGCGAGAGCATGTTTATGCTGCTGTCCCCCCCAAGGACCCCGAGTCTCCTGAGAAACTGGTAGCCGAACCTCTGCATCTACTGGCAGTTATGTCACCCGGTAGCTGTGGGCTCCTTGTGGGTTACCAGGCCCCTTGGCACTTCAGTATTCTCACTTACCAAACGGGGGGGGGCACGGGGGGGGGCGAGTCAGGTGGGTTTGCTGCCATAATTAAATAAAACAATGCTGGTGAAGAATCTCACTCAGGAAATGCCTGTTCAGTAGCCTCTTGTGACAGCAGGACCCTAACACACCGTCCGTACTGGCAGCTTCTGTGTGTCAGCTTGACACAAGCAGGAGTCATCAGAGGAAGGAGCCTCGGCCTCCATGAGATCCAGCTGTTAAGGCATTTTCTCCGTTAGCAACCAATGGGTGAGGGCCCAGCCCCTTGGTGAGTGGTGCCCTCCCTGGGCTGTTGGTCCTGGTTTCTGTAAGAAGGTGGACTGAGCAAGCCGTGGAGGAGCAAGCCAGGAAGCAGCAGCCCTCCATGGCCTCTGCATCAGCTCCTGCCTCTGGGATCCTGCCCTTCGAGTCCCTGCCCTGACTTCCGTCAATAACGGACAGCAATGCTGAAGTGTAAAACCCTTTCTTCCTCAACTTGCTGTTTGGTGTTTTGTCGCAGCAACAGAAATCCTCCCTGAGACACCACCGCTGTCTCCACCTGCCTCCCACCGCTGTCTGCCCTTCCTGGATTGCTCCAGAGAGGTGCATCAGCTCCGGGGATTGATGCTCTGTGTCCCCCGGTTTCTGAGCTCAGGTTCTGGGCTCCTTGTGGCTATTTTGTTTGTCTGCAGTGGGGAGTCCTCACTGAGTTACCCAGACTCTTTTCAGACTCCAGGGCTCAAACTCCTCCTGCCCCAGCCACACACAATCCATCAAGGTGTCTTCTGAATGATTTTGTGCAGACGTGCCAGCTCTGAAAGGTTATGGGGGAATTGACGAAGAAGTATGTTTTGTAGGCGACTCTTCTTTGGGAAAAGATTTTGCAAGAGTTCTTTGACCGGCTGCCCCTGCCACCAGCCCCCTAGTATCTCCGGTCCCACACACAAGGTGCAGTGAAAGGGACAGCTCATCCTCAACCCATAGGACCTCAAGCAGTAGACGTTTGGTTACTTCATGTTGATAGCTGCACTATAGAACGTATATTCTCCGTACAAATCCGTAGCCTTTCTGCTTTCCAGGACTGCAAGTCACCACCTTCTCCACCTGGAGCCCTCTCTTCATGGGGCTTTCCCAGTCCCTGGAGAGTAGTCCACCTCATGAATCTCAGATGGCTTCGTGTTGTGGAGAACAAGACTAGACATGGTGTTCTCTAGGGAAAGACCACCTAAGCGCCCCCACCCCTTGCCACAAGAAGCCTTCGTTGCAAGGAGATTTAGGTCCTGGTGTGAAAAGCCAGCACCGGAGCATCCGAATTTATTTTCCACTTTAGTCTGCCCATCTGCTCCAGAAATCTGATTTAAGTGCATTTTTATCAGAGGCTTTCCACAGGCCCCAAGTTACCTAGCAACTCTGAGTTTCCTTCCTTTGGCGAGTTGTTTCTGACATAAAGAAATTCACAAGTTAGAAAGGATGTGCTTTTAGCCTTCAAAGTTTATGAAGCAAGAATTAAATATTGAAACTGCCATTCTCACTCTGCGTGAACATAGAGGCTGTTAAATTACATAGAGTCTTGGGGGCTGTATTTCTAGAGAGAAAATTTTAATTAACCTACATGACCATAAACTTAAATGAAATAGTTCTGTTTAATTTTCAACAACCAATCCAACGTCGGCATTGCCCAGCTCTAATTTAGGATATTTTACAAAACCTAATTAGTATTTTGCATTTTTGGGGGGTCTGGTTTGGTGTTTCAGAAAGATCGAGTGTTTCAGGTTTTAGCAAATACATCCCTGGGCTCCTTTATGAGGAGGTAGGCTCAGGCCTGCCAGGTCAGCACGGTGGGTTAAGTATGCTCAAAGATACCACTCACCTCCAAACATGGAGATGATGGATAAAATATTAAATGTGTATATGTGTGCATGTGAATGCATGGGCACCTTCTGTAACCGCAAAGGAAAATATTCGTGGACTAAATATACAAAGGGAAGGGGGCTGGAGACATGGCCCCAGAGGTTAAGGAGCTCTTAACTGCTCCTCCAGAGGATCTGGGTTCAATTCCCATCACCCACAAGGTAGCTCACAGTCTTTTTGACACTCCAATTCCGCAAGATCAGGCGCCCTCCTCTGGCCCCCAAGGGTGGTGGTGCAGGTGGTGCACAGACATAAATACAGGCAAAACACCCATACATATAAAATAAAATCATATATACATATACATATACATATACATACATACATACATATGTATATATTTAATGGAAAGGAAAACCAAATGGCTTGCAAAGATAAAAACTACACAGCTCACAGGGAGCCAAGAACGAATGAGGCCACGGTCTACGCTACTGCTCTTTTTTTTTTTTTTTTTTTTTTTTGACTTAGAAGACGCTCAAAGTGAAAATGTAGATTCTGTGTGAGGATCAGTTAGAGATGAAGTAGTATTTAAGGGACTGGGTTGTTCTAAGGCTAGCATCCTGTTTGGAAGGATAGCAAGATCTGATTCGTTAGGCACTTTCAAAAATGTTAATACAGGGGCTGGAGAGGCGGCTCAGGGGTTAAGACGTTTATTGTCCTTGTGGATGAGGACCCGAGTTTGGTTCCCAGCACACACACACTGTCTGTGACTCCAGCTCCTCCAGAGGATCTGACACGGGTGGCCTCTTTGGAGCCCACACTCACAGACACAGACCCGCATGCTTGCACATAATTAAAAATAAATAAGACGAGAAATAAAAATACCAGTCTAAGCACATACGCAGGTTTGGAAAGCATTTATTAAATAGAAGTTTGCCTGAATACAAGTCCTATGCTATGACAGCAGTCCTTCAGATATATATATATCTTGTTTTTAAGTAAAGAATGAGTGGATAGCTGGGCAATGGTGGCACTCACCTTTAATCCCAGTGCTTTTATCGGGAGGCAGAGACAGGTGGATCTCTGTGAGTTTGAGGTCAGTCTGGTCTACAGAGTGAGTTCCAGGACAGGCTCCAAAGCTACGGAGAAACCCTGTCTCGAAAAATCAAAAAGCAAAAACAAAAACAAAACAAGACAAAAAGAATGTCTGCAGGCAAGAAAGAGAGTGAACCTAGCAGACTGCATGAAATTTCACCATAGCCGAGAATGGTGTATAATTTAAAACATCAGCTACCTCTGGAGATTTGTGTTTAATGTTCAGATCTCTGGAGGGAACCGAAACCACGGAAAGAAAGAAACCATGGATAACAGAAATTCTGGAAGCCATAAGGACGCATCCTTTTTGGCCGTCTGTGTGAAGACATTCGTGGTACACCTCGTGGCCTCTGAAAACTCAGTAAGGGAGAGAATGAGAGATTAAAAACAGATGATGTCTTAGCCGGTATGAACTTGGACAAATCTCATCATTGCTACTTGAGAACAACCCCCCCTTGAGGGGGCCTTCATTCTGTCCATCCCTCTTGTCGCTTCTTTTTCAAAGTTTCTCACTCCTTTCCTTAACTTAGGAAGACCCTCCTCACTGGACTCGGCCCTCCAAAGTCTTCTCATCCGCACACAAATGTCTCCCAGTCACTGAAGTTATTCTCCTGAAAGCCGGGATTTTTGGTATTCCGCCTGTGTAAAAAAAAAAAAAAAACCAAAAAACCAAAAAACAAAAAAACAAAACAAAAACAAAAAAAAAAAAAAAAAAAAAAAAAACCACCCGTGGCAACCCAGTGTCTTGAAAGCGAGGAGACTGATACTCAGGTATTTTAGAGAGTAGATTTTCCTCTCCGTCCTTTCCTCTGTACTCTGGAAGGGTCTTGTGAGATTGATGGGAGGCCTTGAGGAAGACTCAGAGCACTACTGGGGTGTGCCAGCATTCGGGATTCCCCCCCTCATAACTGTGTCATAATCCTAAGTCTATTATACTCACCGTCCTTCAGTTTTTAATTTATCTTCTTAAAGTTCATTTTACATACCAATCACAGTTCCCCCTCCCTCCCCTCCTCCTGTTTCCCTCCCTTCTACCCTTCCCCCATCCACCCCTCCCCTCACCATCCTTTGTTTCTATTTATTTTTAATTTTTATTTGTTTTTGGTTTTTCGAGGCAAGGATTCTCTGTATTGATTTGGAGCCCGAACTGGAACTCGCTCGGCAGACCAGGCTGGCCTTGAACTCACAGAGACCAGCCTGCCTCTGCCCCCCGAGTGCTGGGATTTAAGGGGTGCGCCACCAACACCCGGGTCATCCTTTGTTTTTATTCTGTTAAATTACATGCACGTGAGTGCGGTACCCACAGGCTGGGAGACTCAAGATCGTCCAGGGCGTTGTCAGTCCGCTGAGGCGGGTGCTGGGACCTGAACCTGATAGTCTAGAAGACGTGCTCTTAACTGATGAGCATCTCCCTGGCCCCACAGTCACCGGGGATTCTTAATTGTAGTCATCTAACCTAGACCAAACCGTAGAGACGCCAAAGAGTACTTGACAAGGGTATGGCTGTCGTTGCTACGGAGGAGCTGAGGGTGTTCCTCTCGCCACCTGAGCACCGGGGAGCACATAAGTGCGGCTCCATACCCCAGTTTGCAACTATTTTCCTTGAGACAGAATTTCTCTGTGTAGTCCGGATGTCCTGGCACTCACTCCGTAGACCAGGCTGGCCTTGAACTCAGAGATCCGCCTGCTTCTGCCCCCCCCCCCCCAGTGTGCTGGGATTAAAGATGTGCGCCGCCACCACCACCTCCTGGATTTCAACCTTTTTTTTTTCTTTTAAGTGACTTTATTTTTTTAATGATTTGTTTATTTTGTTATTTTATGGTTTGCCTACGTGTATATGTGCCTGGTACCCTCGGAGGTCAGAAGAGAGAGTCACATGTCCTGGGAGTAGAGTTATGAACAGTTGTGTAGCTGCTGTGGATTGAAGTTGGGTCCTCTGCCGGAGCAGCCAGCGCTGCTCTTCCTCAGCCGGAGACTTGACTTCTAGGTAATTTCTTGTGCTTTGATGGGCTTAGATAAGCAACTCTACAACCGCTGTCCAAGCAAGAACATTTTGCAAGTCCATCAGTCGCATTTCCCTGCAGGGACCTTACAGACGACGGCTGTTGTCCCCCTTTTTTGGAGTGTGATGAGAAAAAAATTAGTTGGGGGGGAGTGGATGGCATATTCCCCATACACATGAAGGAGCTGGCATGCAGGGGGCCCCCAGCCTTTGTTTGTCTCTGGGGTACAGACAGACAGGAATGTGAGTGGGCTGGGCAGGCAGCTACCCCACCCCTACCTGCACGGCGCGAGGCGGGGCGGGGCGTGAGTGGGTCTGGAGAGTCGGGGGGCCCAGGCCCCAGCTGCTCCACACTCATCAGCTGACAGGACCAACCTGTCCTGGAGGTCTTTGAAAAAAAAATAAAGATTTTCCAGCTGTGCGAGGCTTCGCCATTGTTCTCTGTTTGGCCAGCTTCTCTGTGGCAGGCCCACTGGCAGCAGCCCGCGAAGGGCAGAGCGAGACAGCAGAGTGTCCACAATCACCCTCCCGCCCTCCCTCCCTCCGCTGCCTGATGTCAGGATCACAAAGGCATATGGGGGCCTGTTCTTACTAAGCAGTCCCTTCATGGGCCCCTAGGATTCTCACAAGTCAGAAGAGGTGCCAGGAGAAAATTTGCAGCCCCTGAGGGCGCCCCAGGGGCGGCTAATAGCCAGGGAGGGTGACAAGAAATGGGGGAAGGTTTAGTGTGCTTGGTTCCCAATTGCCTGGCTAACAGCTGGAGGCTGACCTTGAGCTTTCGTCTGCCACATGGCAGAGGCACCAGCCGGGCAGCATGTTCTGAGGGGTCAGGGATAATAGAACTTGAAAAATGCAAATGATTTTAATGCATGCTTCTCCTCTCAACACACCCCCTCCCCCTGGTCTATGGCAGAGAGTCACTAGCTTCTCACTCTAGTAAAGTCTATCGCTCTGGCACTCAGGGGTTCCAAAAATGCGCACCTGTCCTCGGACTTGACCCCCCAACCCCTCCTGCGAAGGGCAGTGTCAGAAGTGACTCCGGACAAAGAGAGACTTGGCTTTTACAAGAACCTGGTGCACAGAGAGGGACTGGGCCAGTGGCCATGAACCTATCTGGTGAGACCCCAAGTCTGGTCTGTAACCCGGCTTACCTCCACATGTGTCCAGTCAATAGAACAGCACGCAAAACTGCATGCGAGAGGGACCTGCCCTTTCGGAGCCGCCTGCTGGTTGGCTGCCTGCCACCCTGGCACACTGGTGATACCGCCCCCTAAATGCTGCTCCGGAGAGGCTCCAGGCTTGTCTTGGCTCCTCCCTCCGAGGCAGCCCTGGAAAACTTGGTCTTGTCAGGCTGTCCCACCTTGTGAGACAGACTCATCCTGGGCCTTAAATTCTGAGTCCCAGAAGCTTCCAGCGATACAGTCAACACCCGATAAAAGAAGACCCCGCCAGCCCCCTTATTTCCCATGTCTAAATTCTTGTCCTCATACTAAACTACATTTCCTGACCCTGTGAAAGGTTTTCCGGTGGGCAGGGGAGCCTCGTGCCTGTAACCAAGCATTTAAGATAGAGTCTGTCTGTGAAAGTACATGCAGTAGGCATAATGTTGGTCTTGATGTCACCCCAAATTAAGAGGTAAAGTCATGTATAAATGTAGGTAGTGTTGCTACAGTTACTTTATTGTATAAATACCGCCGTAAAAGATTTCGTTTCTGTGAAAAGTCAAATGAAAATGAAAAGCTGCCACATGGCCGTTGTTTTAAAACCCAGCTTCCAAGAATTGTGTTTGCAAGGCACCGCTTGCCCTGACCTTCACTGCAAAGACAAATTAGAGGTATATTCAAAATGGGCTTCAGAAACAAACCTGGTTTGGAGCAAACTACAAGGGATCCAATGGTCACATTTTCTATGGTAAGATATACAAACTGAATTAATTAGTGGGAAACTATTATTAGACGCGGGCTTTTGCCATCCGTTAACTGCCTCATCCCTACACACAGGCTGGCATGGCTTGTTTAGAAGATGTTGTAGTCTGCATAAAGGGGGGAAAAACCAAGCTGGTGGCTTCTCCGGCTGTCATGGAACATGGAGAGAGCATTCGGTGTTGCTTTTAAAATCTGCACATCTTTTTCAAATGCTTGCTACTTTCAGTGAACAGCAAGCTTAGGCGATGAGCCTGGATTTGTTCTCTTGCTCTTGGAATGGCTTTCAAAGCGTGACGCAATGGTCGTTTTGTTTCCTCCAGGAAGGAAAAACTTGATTCTGGAGCCATGGACTCTTGTCTGGTAGAAGGAATCACTCTGCATTTCTGTAAAGGTGGTTAACCCGAAGGCAGAAACCACTGCTCGGGACTTTTTTTTTTTTTTTTGCAAATTCACATTTATGTTTGTTGATTCCATATTAAACTGAACAACCGGGCTTGTGAAGGTAGAGCCTTCTTTTAATTAACCCTCTTGGTATGGGCTCATGTGATTAAAGATGACGGAGCTGCTCCTGGGGTTTCTGCTACTGAAAATACTAACAATAATCATTTGTTTTGTTTTTATATTTAAACACATTATTGCATAGCTTGGTGCAGAGATAATTACCAATTTTATCTCCTGTGTTTTTCTAATGTTCATTAATAACAATAAAGGGTTGTAGGTTAAAAACTCATTTAATTGCCTTTATGTTAATGACATTATGAATAGCCTTAGCTACAAGATTCTAATTCTGTCCAGTATCCTCTCTCTCAGTGGAGCCCCAGGAGGCTGCTCATTTTGCCAGCATTACTGATTCAGAGTTTTTCCTTGCAGGTGGGTTTTTGTACATAATCAGAATTAATGCACAACACATTTCGAAAGGAACAGAGTAGAAGCACTCAGAATAAGTAATTAACTAGAGCGCCCAAGGAAATATGCCCCGGCATTTTTTTAGCATATTCATAAAACATTAAGAACAGTCATAAACATGGTAGAAACAATTTCCTGGTAATGTGCTTTTTAGACTATTTTCTGACTCCCTTTCCCTCACCCCTTTGCACAAGGGAAATTTTTTTAAAAACCTGAAATCCCAGGGTTGCAAATAAGAGGCCCCAGATGTGGTGCTCTGTGGCTACCGGAGCTTCTGGGAGCTTCTGGGCGGCTGCCACCAAGCTGAACGGGGGCATGGGCATGATTTCCTCTCCAATCCTTGCTCCTGTCTCCACCATATAATTTGTCACACAGGGAAGGGGCCAGACCCGTTTGCAGCTTCTAATCCAGAGCACTAACCTCGCTTGGGAGAGGATGCTGTGGGCAGTGGTGACCTACTGTTCCCCTCCTCTTCCAGATAACCCACTCCTCATTCCAGCTCCTGCTGGAGGCTCTGGGCTGAGTTACTGTTCTCGGGTTAGCAGAGGCAGCTCCAAGCCCAGACTTCCCACAGGAAAGAACTGTCAATAGGAGGGTTTAAAGTCTGTCCCTCCTTGTCTGAGGGTGGAATAATCCAGGAAGACCACCCTGGGGTCAGCGGGGCTGGGTGAGGTCTTCCTCCTGCACGCCTCTCATTCCCACAGACAGATGCAGGAGTGCGGATGACCCTTGAGGCCATCATGCTGTAAAGTAAGCCGTTCGTGAAAAGACAAACGCTGCGTGATTTCATTGACATGAAGTACATTTAAAAAAAATACACGCAGAGGCCAGTGAGAGAGGGGGGTAGAGCGAGGAGAATGAGCATTTCCTGTCTAGTGGGCTTGGGGTTTCCGTTTGCAAGATGGAAGATTTCATGCGCACCCCAACCAGTTTCCTATGCACCAGTCGAAGCCTTTCTCCCAGGGATCCAGACCTACAGCAGGCAGGTGAGCCGCAGTGACCCGTAGGGCCACCTCCATGCTGTTCTGTGGGCACCAAAGCATAGACCACTTGGATGTTGGTGTCTCCTGGGGGACACTGACGGGTACCAGGAGCAGCTGTCGATGTGGTCCCCTTCACTGAGCCGGCATTAGATGAGCTGTTTGTGAAACTACTTTTGAAATTATGAACCTAAAGTTAAGGAGCATGCTCAGATACTGCCTACAGTTTTCAGAGTGAGTGTCAAACTGTCAAGCCCTGGTTTCCTTGTCTGGAGACAGAGCACACATCATTTGGAGAGTGTTTAGCATAGAACCCAGTAAACGTTGCTGCTTAAGATGCCCATCTTGCTTTTTCCTCTCTTTGCTTTCTCCCCTTGAGCTTCTCATGCCCTCTCTCTCACTCTCCCCCCCTTCTCTCTCTCTCTTCTCCCCCTCTTGCTCTCCCCCTCCTCCCCTTTAATAAGCTCCACCATGTGGTTAATGTACAATAAAAAAAAAAACATCTTTACCACCAGCCAACCATGTCTACATAGCAGAGTCTTCATACAGGTCTTGTTTGGGATCTCAGACAGATATTTGAGTACCCATGTTCACAGCATGGTACACCATGATTAAAATGAGGAAGAAACCTACACCCGTCAACAGATGAACAGACAACCAATATGTAAATATCAGGGCTCAAAGTTTCCAATGGATGATACAGCACAGATGAACCTTGAGGACATTGGGCTATAAAATCAGTTGTCACTGTGGTATTAATCTTTCTTGCATGAATAAAGCTTGTCTGGGGGTCAGAGAGTGGAACTTGCCACTAGCTAACCATGGAGGTCTAGAGGTCTGTACAGACAGACAGGAAGTGAGGTAGCTGGGCAGAAACAGGAAGTAAGCAGGGACAAACAGGAAATGGCTCTCTTCTCTGCTGCAACGCTGAGGAGGTAAGGTGCGGCGGTGGCTTACTCCTTCTCTCTGGTCTCTCAGCATTTCCCTCTGTATCTGACACTGGCCTTTTATTATGTAGACCGATTAAGAATCCCTTTTACGAGTCACGAAAAGGCAACTGCTGCAGTATTTCAGTGACATGAAGTGCTTCAAGAAATATTTAGGGATGAAAGAGAAGATCGAAGAGAGGAGAGCATTGGGGAACGGTTGCTTACCGGGCATGGGGCTCTTTGCAAGATAAGGGGACTTTCGGAGATAGATGGCGGGGATGGTTGGATAAAGTGTGGATGTCTGTGCTACCACACAGCCGGTTCGAGATGACAAATTTTTGTACATATTAGCACAGTAAAACAGTATTAGGTTGAAGTCATAACATGTATTATGTCCTAACTTAGTGATGAAGGAAGGGCTTGTTCTTCTTGAAGGTCAGCGTGCATCTGTGTGAGAGCCGCACAGGGGAAGGCACGGGCCCAGAGCAGCACATGTGAAAATCACAGACGACTTCTCATGTGACCGTCTTAGCTCTTCCAGGTACTGGTCAGAAGCAGGCAATGGTGTGATTTGCTATGGACCTGCATCCTGTAACGCGCTAATTTACCTGCAGAACTACCTTAAGTTGCGATGTTGAACCCATTTTACAGGTTGGGCTCAGTGAGGTTATGCAAATGTGACCCAGCTCTATGCCAGTAAGTTGTGACTAGAGTCTCTGTTGCCAACCACATGTAGGAGAGACGAGAAGGGCTTAGAAACATTAAAATTATCCATAGTATGAATATTCTCTTTTTTTGATGGAAGTATTCGAAACCTGGGACTCATCCTAAAGCTTTGTCGTGGAGGTACCTGATTTCAGGATGTTTAAAATGACGTCACACGTCCTGGCTCTTCAGTGTGTGACCTCACTTCTGTGGCATCCTGTCTTCGACACACAAATCCTCCCTTCTTAACATTAAAGGCGTGGTTGAGGATGCCTGGAAGCAATCACTGTTGTGATGCTTTCAGTGCATGTCTAAAAGTGCGGAGTGTCAAATATCATTTCCTTGTATTATAAATCTGTATAACATGAAAACTTGTCAAGTGATCTGTGTGTATTTGGCATCACAATAAACTTGACAGTGATGTTGGAGTCCCGTGGGTAGATGGGATGGGGGTTTCACTTCATCCCAATCCTGACTGGGCCTTGAGCTGCTCAGAGCCCATGGTCAGATGAGGCCCAGCCTGTGCCGTGGCCAGAGGCCACCTGTCGCGACCGCCTCGACCAGCAAGGAAGACGCAACACTCGGATTCTTCTCCAAGCAGTTCATTCAGGAACCTTGAAACAGTCTTCTTCTTCCGGGGAAAGCCAGCCCACAGCTTATATGGCCTAGGCATAGCCAACCCCAGCATGCCACTTGGCGACAGCAGATAGGTCCACATACACGGAAGCAAGCCGTGGACCTGAGCCTTGACCGAATATGGAGTTGTTTACTCCGAGAGTGCTCACCGTTGGGAGGGTGGTAGGCGAAAGCCTGCACCATCTTTAATGTGTGGCACGTTGCAGCTCTCCACAGCCACCAGACTTCATTTCTCCCCGTAATCTGCCCCTTGAGCTTTTGAGATGGCTCAGTGGGTAAGCATTGCAGCCAACCCCTGGGGCCCACGGGATGGAAGGTGACAGCTGGCTCCCATGAGTTGTCCTCTGGCATGCGCACATTCCCATCACGTCCCCTCACGAGTAAATTTTGGAACTGCAGTAAGAAGTTAAAAAGGGAGAGAAGTGAGCCATGTGGTGGTGGCTTGTGGGGATCATGGCTCACGCCTTTAATCCCAGCACTTAGGAGGCAGACAGAGGCAGGCGGATCTCCATGAATCTTGTGCTAGCCCGCTCTTTCCAGGTCAGCCAGGGCAATCTAGTCAGACCTGTGTCAAAAAGTCAAACCCAAACCCCAATCCAAACCCAAACCCAAACAAAACAAAACCCAAAACCAAAACCACAGCCACACCCAAACAAAACCAAACCAGTAGGCTCTCTAACAGAAAAAAATAAACAAAAAACAGACAAACAAACAAAAAACCTGAAAAGTTCTCCCTGATGTCCTCATGCACATTAATGTTGAGCACCAAGTTACACACCTCTGAGTCTAGACTGCAGGACTTCAGGGCAAGACTGCCTCAGCCTTGTCTGCCCTGTATCCCCAGTATCTACACGGCACCCCGCCCAAGACGGGAGGCACCTCACTATGTCACCCCCAAACAACCGGGTCTCCGAGTCATCTGAGGAATCTTCTCTTGCCCTCCTCCCTGTTGACAGTCCAAGAGAAGACCATGTGACTCCACAGGTCCCCGAAGTCCACGGTCAGCACAGCCTCGTCCTTCGTGTGAAAAAGCAAGAGCCATTCTCAAAAAGAAGTCCTGGAGCCCGGGGTTTGCAGCCCTGATTCTCAGCCTACAGGGAGCTCGGGGGACGGGAGGACGGGGGACGGACATTGTGGTGTGTAATCATTTAAATGAAAACAACATAAATGATGAGGAAAGAACTATCTACATCAAGTGCTTCTAATTAGATGAGAAATAATGGGCCCCTCAGAGAAAGGATACAGTCAGGAGAGGGAAAGAGAAGTCCCTGCTGGCGCAGACCGGCGCAGACGACATCGGGACAGTTTTCCTAGTTGGGGTAATTATCACTCCCGGAGTAGATTGTCCGAGGCAAGATATAAGTACCAGCCAAGTGTAATGCGCTCCCAGCCCTGTTATCGATGATGCTTTTAGATGGCAGCTCTGGGTCGCGGATTCTGAATATACTAAGTGCTTAATTCAGTACTGCCCTTTCACCCCAAAGATCTCAGGCTAAGGGAAAAATATGTGCGCTGCTCCCGGGTTCCCTAGTCTAACTCTTCGCTGAGATGGTCTAGGAATGGAAGACAGGAGGGAGGATGGTAACCGGGTAAGGACACTCTCCACACCCCAGGGCTATTTTCATCCACACAGCAGCGAGAGGAACAATGCGGTCATGGTCATCCAAGGGCTGTGAAGGCATCAGCCATCCTGCCTTAGTTTCCATCAAGATCACAATGAAAAGAGGTTCTTCTTTTTCTTTTTTCTTTTTTTTAAGAAGCATGGGGCTGGTGCAGGAGGTGAGAGCTCCTGTTTGGAAAATCAATGTGCATGGAACTTTCATGGAGGAGATGTTGACTTACAAGCCGCCGTGTTGTTGAAACAGCTTGCTTTCTCATTAGTCCGACCCAGTTATGTTTAGAGAGAAAGAGAGGGAGGGAGAGGGAGAGGGAGAGGGGGAGAGAGAAGGGGGGGAATACATATATGTGGTATTCCTGACTTTTCATTTGTCCCTGGAAGATCTGGGGCCTAAGTAAAACAAAGACAACAACAATAACAACAACAAAACAAAACAAAACAAAAAAAAAACCAAAGCCAACTCTCTGAAAAGCCGAGAGGTTGTGAGCAGCACACACTTCAGAACAACATGGCGAAGAGCTCAGATATGGGCACAGAAAAATCTAGATTTGAATGCTGCCTGCCTCAGGTCTGTAAGACACTTCCATGCGTGGCCTTGGCTGAGCGAGGGTCCAGGTAGACGCTACCTTCTTTTGCTACATATCTGAAAAGAGTCATTCCCTAGCTTTATACATAGTTACATTGCACCGCCTAGGGGACTGAGAAGAGTTAGTTGGGGTCTATTTCCTGCCTTCAGGGGGTCTTCCAGTTAAGTGGGGTGGGGGTGATACAGGAACATCAGAGTATTAAAGAAGACAGAGGCCATGCAGGAAGTCACAGGGGAGATGGCAACCCAAGGACAAGTGAGAGGCCTAGGAGGAAGGTGAGTGACAACGGGAAAGGACTCAAGGGATGACCGCGATGGGTAGTACCCCAGAGGACAGAGCATCTTGGGAAAAGCGATGACACTGCACAGCAATGAAATCTTTTGCGCTATCTCAATCATCGGACGGGCAAATGTTTGGGAGTCTGTGCTGGTCCATCCACGCAGACAGACAAAGGCAGAAAATAGGTCATGTGTAGTGTCTTTTAGATGTAATGTTCATTCCTTCCTTCATGTTCATTGAACACAAGGGATATACCAAGCACTGAATGGATGGACACACACGCACGCACGCACGCACGCACACACGCACGGGTGCACACGGGGAAAAAACCCGTGATTTCATCGTTGTTCTGAGACAGAAGCTCACTGTGTAGCTCTGGCTGGCCTCAAACTCACAGAGATCCGCCTGCCTCTGCCTCCCGAGTGCTCGAGTAAAAGGTGTTTGACAGCTGGAAGACCTTGATCTCAAAAGACTTCATCTGGTGGTGGTGGTGCACACCTTTCATCCCAGCACTCAGGAGGCAGAGGCAGGAGGCGGATCTCTGTGAGCTCAAGCCAACCTGGCCCTGCAGAGTGGGCTCCAGGCCAGCCAGAGCTACCTTGTCTTCAGAAAGAAAAAGAAAAAACGACTTCATATTCTAGAGGCATGAGTGCAAAATAAACGTGTAAACATACGGTATAATTTATCGGAACAAGGAAAGAATGGGAAGGGTGGTGAGTGATGATTTACAGAGCGCCTGGAAAGGTCTCTCGGTGAGGCAGGAATGTTGGCCTGCGGACTGGAGGAGGAGCAGATGATGGTGCCTACAAAAGCAAGACAGTAGAGGGACCTTAGTAGTGCCAGGGGGATTTGCGGGCTGATGGACTTGATCTGGTGAGCACTAGGCAGGTTCAAAGTGTGTGTGGTTGCTTAGGCTGCGGTGCAAACTTGGCCATAGGTTGAACTATATTGCCCAACCTCCCATTTGCTTAAAAGCTCAAATGTAGGGATGACAAGATGGGACCTGAAAGTTCTCACCACCAAGTTCAATGACCCGAGCTTGATTCCCCAGGAGCCACACCCACACGGGGGAAAGGAGAGAACCGATGCCCGCACGCTGCCCTCTGACTGCCACGTGGGCACCATGGCGTGTGCGTTTCCACCCCATAGACACCGAGCAAACACACAAAACAAACATGCCATTTTGGAGGGAACAAAATAAGTTATTATTTGGTGAAATGACATTGTTTAGTTAAAAAAAAAACCTATGAAATGGGGAGATTTTCACGTAATTACCACGCACTGAAACTTTTGTCCTGGGACTGCCCCCTGAATAATACCTCTTCCGGTCTAACACCAATAATGCAAGTGACAGTGTGTTGTTGCGGGTCTGTTCACTTGAAATATTGAACTAAATCTGTCAAAAGCTTTCTGGGTTCTGTTTTACTCTGTGTGTGTGTGTGTGTGCAAAAGCGTGCAAACTGGCTAAAATGGAACAGACGACCCAAGAGCATTATGTTAAGAAACCTTTGTTTCAACATGGAGCTGGGTTTTTTTTTTTTCTTCGATAATCTGTGCTAACGATTCGGTAACATACTTGTATGTGACTTGCTCATTTTCTTACCTGGCGTTGGTAATAATATGCAAACAATGCTTTAGTCTCCTTGCCAGAGAGAAAGAATAACCAACGATATATATATATATAGATATAGATATATATATGCATATATATGTATAAACAGGACTTTCTTCAAATTCTTAATTCTTGAACCCTCCTGTGGAAAAGACTCTTGGGACACACTGTTGGGTTTTTAAAAAAACGATTTTTTTTTCCCTTCTATATAGATTCATTGGCTGGGGCAATGTTTTTAGCTGTGCCAATAAAAATGAAAAGGGGACAGGAAAACAGGCAACGGCAGAGTGGTTAGTGTGGGGCCATTACCAAGGCAGAAATGAGGCCAGAGAGATGATAAATGTGTGTCTCTCGCCCACTCCATCAGCTGGAGCCTGACCTGGACCCTCGTCCACATCTGAGCCCCAAGGAAACCACCATTTTTCACAGAAGCACTTAATAGTGGACATTAACTTAGCCCTCCCCAAAAGGGCTGACCTGCAGTCCACCCTCCATGCTGCTCCAGACTGTAATCACTTGCTCACTCGGTAATTTGATCAAATAGCATGCACCTTTTCCAGCCACTTATTGGCCAATTAAGTCAAGTTCTCACTGAGGGGGTCCAGCTGGCTTCAAGTTCCCTTAGATGAATTGATTGAAGATATTGTGCAATCTATGAACCCGGTTTAATGATCTAGGTGATAATACTTGTAATTCTTCTCAGTCAGGGGAATTTGCCGCTGCTGTTGTCTGCAAATCCATGTTCTGATACACTGAAGTATCAGAACCGCGCTAATCCGCCCTCCGCTCCACGGCAAGGCCTGCACGGTGGAAAGGGAAATTTAAAATTCACTCGGCATAGCCGAGTGGAAACAATCTTCCCGTTGATGTGTTTTGTGCTTTATCTCATTGCGGATGCTCTCTTTAGAGGTAGATTCTACGAGGGAGGACGCAAGACGGATGGCTAGGATGCAAATGAGCGTTCTTTCAGTACCATCGAGCAAACGGCACATCAAATGCTTGAGACGCCAAGAGGCGATGCTTTCAGGCACCAACATGGTGTTTTCTAAAATTTGAGGGTGGGGCTCTGAGGACTAAAGTCATTATTTTTGTATGAAGTGTTACATGGGAGGCATGAATGGTAAGAGTTCCTGCTCCTACCCCCTGGACTCACTGCATTGAAGTGATAATGAAGAAAGTATCACACAGTGACACGGGCCTTGAATGCCTCTCCAAACACTTTCCTGGAACGGTGACATGTTTTTGTTTTCTGTTTTTGTTTTTTTTAAGTAATCATTAAATAATTTGCTTGCCTGCTTCCCTGTGTGTGCATTCGGTCCCTAAACCGCCCAAACCTTCATCCCTCCTCCTCCCCGAGAAGCAGACACTGTAAACAACACTTGGAGGACTCGGTGAGTGCTGTAAATTCAGAATACTTCCAGCCACAGTGCCACACTGAGTCTGTGGAGTTGGTTTGCAAAACTGAAGAGCTGGTTTTAGTTTCCTATGCTAGTGGCAGCAATCCTACTTTGCGCTGGGTGGAGGGACAGACCCCTCTTTCTGGGTGTCTCCTTTTCCCTCAGAGACACGATCACGTGTGACTTTGGGGATCTGAGACTTTGCCTGGGGAAGGCTGGCATTGGGTGAGGACTTGAATTCTTTCCAGGGAAGCAGGGAAAACAAGGGACTCTGGCAGCAGTGTTTTCAAATTGAGAACAGCAAAACTTACCTGGACACATGACTCATTTCACCAAGACAGAGGCTGATACCAAAGAAGAAAAACAGAAAGAAAAAAAATAATAAAAGCAGCTTTTCAAAGTAGAATGATCAAAGCCAGGTAGGACTTCAGGGTTCAGAGTGAAACCAGCTAAGTATTCTCCGAGAACAAAACATAAACGCCTGATAATCCCAAGAAACCTCCCTTGTATTTTTTTGTACACCCTCCCCATCTTGTTCACTGATTAGCATAACTTAAAAATGTCTAACTACTTTAAACAGAACATATTATCCAAGTGAAATTAATAGTAAATGTGTAAAGTTTTTGCCACTATGGAAAAAATAATTTAAAGAAAGAGGGCTGGGCGTTGGTGGCACGTGCCTTTAATCCCAGCACTCGGGAGGCAGAGGCAGGCGGATCTCTGTGAGTTCGAGGCCAGCCTGGTCTACAAGAGCGAGTTCCAGGACAGACTCCAAAGCCGCAGAGAAACCCTGTCTCGAAAAAACCAAAAAAACAAAGCAAAACAAAGAAAGGAGGACTTACTTTGTCTCACAGTTTCAAAGGTCTCGGTCCCCGGCTGACCCCGTTGATGCTGGGCAATGGAGAGGCAGCCTCGGAGAGGGCGAGTGTCACGGTGGGATGTGGCTGAGCTGTTACCTGTGACAGCCAGGAAGTCACAGAGCAGAACAGAAACAAGCCGGGGTAAGATATGGCTCCTAGGACATCCCCCTCCCCCTCCCTGCTCCTCCCCCCCTCCCCCAGAGGCCTCGTTCTTCCTGTGAGGTCAGACTTCCCAAAGCTCCCATCACCCCCCCCCAGTGATGCCATGAAGTCAGGAACGAGTGAATCCACTGCTCAGTCAGAGCCTTCGGGTTCTAATCACTTCTCTGTGGTTGGATCTACTGGCTGTGAAGCAGGACGCCAGCACATGGGGGGGGGGGCACTTCACATCCAAGCAACAGCAAAATGCTTGTCACATGCTGTGCCCTGTCCAACAGACTCTGCATGGGACTCGGAGCCGGAACGCTCATAACTCTATAAAGTCTACGCCATCACTTCTCTCATTTTGCAGACTAAGTAAACAAGACCAGAGAGGCTCAGCCACTTATTTCCTCGTGGCAATGGCAGGGTCCAAACAAGCAGACTGGACCCATTCTATTCCCTGTTCTCACTGGCTACCTCAGACTGCCTCTCTGGTTTCTCCTGAGCACAAAGCTCTCAGGCACCCCTGTCTAGCTCTCCAGAATGCCCTCAGACACCTGTCTAGCTCTCCAGCATGCTCCCCTGTTCCCTCTCAGGAAAAGAACCACTGGGCCTACAGTGAGGACACACACATTTAATTCCAGTTGTCAGAAGGCAGAGGCAGGTGGGTCTTTGTGAGTTGGAGGCCAGCCTGGTCTACATAAAAAACTCCATATCAGCTAGTCCTCACCTCCCCTTCCCCCCCAAAAAATCACTGATGCGAAGGGCAGCTAGTTCCTCGACAAACGAACGTGGCGGCAGCCTCTCTATCCCTTGTCTTCAGGCGGCCCCATCCCACGTCCTGAGAGCTCCAAGTACAGCATTTACGAGGCAAAAAAGGTCAACATCGAAAGCTATGAAACCTCAAGTTGACCTTGAATTCATGTCTCCTGAATCCTGGATCCCTTCAGGCTCATTTTGATCCATTTAAAAACACAGATGATACGCATGTGCATCCCCACACGTGTTCATGTTAACCTTGGTATCAGTCAGTCTATTTTATCTAAATCTAGTATCACAGTAGTTGTTGAAAAACACTGTCTGAGAAGAAATAGAAGTGGTGACTAGGGAGGGAAGGAACTAAACGCAGCTGTGTGCCACTTAAGAACGTGTTCTGAGACATAAACCAACCGGGTGATTTTTGTCATTGTGTGGGACCCATAAGCTATGCTGACACAAACCTAGGTGACTGAGGTCAAAACCCTGCCACGGCCTCTGGCGACTGCTAAGATGGGGGAGGCTTCTGGGGAGAAGCAGTTGAAAGACCCCTACCCAGGACCCCCTAGGAAAAGAAAAGCAAGGCCAGGCCGTTGCTTAATGAAAGAAACCCAGACCAGGTGTCTCACCCTCAAAACAGGATGTCAGTGATAGCAGTCATGGGACCTGGATAATTGCTGAAGCGTGCTGGGAACTTTCATATGACAATACTAGAAAACCTAGTCCTTGGCAACTACCCTGGCCCCCAATTGTGTCTGATCACTATAGCAATCATGGGACCTGGATAATAATTGCTGAAGCGTGCTGGGAACTTTCATATGACAATACCAGGACACCTAGTCCTTGGCAACTACCCTTGCCCCCAGTTGTGTCTATGATCACCATAGTAGTCATGGGACCAGGATAATATTTGCTGAAGTATGCCTGGGTCTTTCATAAAGTAATACCAGGAAACTTAGTCCGTGGGAACTACCCCTGCCCCAAGATGAGCCAATGAAATGCCTGTTACTTATGTAACCATTGAAACTCTATAAATATTGTACTCCCTGAAAGCCCGGTATGCTCTGCACCCGAGTTGCAGTAGCATCCGCAGGTGCCTGTGTACTCAGTAAATCACCTCTTGCATTTGCAGCCAGTAGTCTGGCCCCGGTTCTTGGGCAGAGGGTTCAGTTCAGTGCCCGGCGCTTTGATGCCGAGGTCTTTCACAGTGTTCTCTGTGGAAGTCGTAACAAGTAGACGCACACCCTAGAAAAGGGGAAAAGCCTCAGGGCAGTACATGCACGGGACAAACACACTCACTGTCTCTACCGGCGCCGTGTACTCTCATACGCTGAGCACTGAAGGTTTGAAACGCCACTATGGTCACAGACACGTGGGCATCAGCGACTTTTCAACTCCACCATAGTTTGCTAAGGCCATAAATACACTGTTGCCCACCAGCCGAGGAAGTGCCACGATCAGACACATATCCCGTGCGAAAATTATCTGGAACCTCATCTCAGCTCTACGGAAAAGGCAGACCAGGGTCGCTGCAGCGGTCTGAAAGAGAATGATGGGCATGGGCTCATAGAGAGTGGCACTAGTAGGAGGTGTGGTCTTGTTGGAGGAGGTGTGGCCTTGTTGGAGGAGGTGTGGCCTTGTTGGAGGAGGTGTGGCCTTGTTGGAGGAGGTGTGTTCGTTTCCCTCCTCCTCCTGCAGATCATGATGTTGAGCACTCAGGTAGCTCTACTGAGCCGTGTCTGCCCGCACGCTGCCATGCTTCCCTCCGTGCTGGATGATGGACTGAAACCTCTGAACTGTAAGCCAGCCCCAATTTAAATGTTTTTCCTCTGTAAGAGTTGCCGTGATCATGGTGTCTGTTCACAGCAATAGAAACTATAACTAAGACAGAAGTTGGTACCAGGATCTGGGGTTATTATTGCGATAGGTCTCATCATACTTTCGTTCAGAGGAATGTGGACTTTGGGACGTTGGATTAGAAAAGCATCTGAACACTTTAGGTGGGGCTTAGTGAGTCGTGCTAGTGGGAGCTTGGGAGATAGTGAGGCTGAGCGAGATTTGAACTCCGGGGCCTGGATCAAGAGAAGAATGTTAGTATATTGTCTGGAGATCATTCTTGTGATGTTTTGGCAAAGAATGTGACTGCTTTTTGTCCTCGCCTGAAAAGTCTACCATGGGCTAAAATGAAGAGTTTCTGGATTAATTGCATTGGCAGAGGAAATCTCAAAACAGCCCAGTATTGACTCTGTCATTTGGTTATCGGTGTTCACTCTTATGCAGATATATAAGGAAAAGGAGCAGGCTGAGAAAGAAAAGTTACAAAGTGTACAATTTGGAGAGAAAGGGGTTTATCAGGGAGTGGAATGGAGCTGAGTCCTGTGTTCAAGTAGATTAAACAGATTAAAGAAATCCTGATGTTAAATGGAATAAAGGGAGTGGTGACTTGAGGGCAAGATCCCACCCAGATGAACTCCAGCTTGAAAACAAGGAACCAAAGAAAAGTTTAGAGCTGGATGTAGGGTTTGAAAGAAAATGGGCCCCAGAGGCTCAAAGGGAGTGGCAGCATTAGGAGGTACGGCCTTGTTGGAGTAGGTGTGGCCTTGTTGGAGTAGGTGTGGCCTTGTTGGAGGAGGCGTGGCCTTGTTGAAGGAGGTGTGGCCTTGTTGGAGGAAGTGTGTATGTTCATTCTCTTCACGCTGCCGGCTGACCGGGATGTAGGACTCTCGGCTACCTCTCAGTGCCACACTTCCCGCCATAATGATAGTGGACTAAACCTCTGAAGTGTAAGCCAACCCCAGTTCAATGTTTTCCTTTATAAGAGTTGTCACGATCACAGTGCCTCAGCAATAAAACCCTTACTACGACACTCATCGACTAATTCTTACTTTTACTGCCATAGCATCTCTCCCAAGGAGTAAAAATATACTGTAATCTGAAATTATTTTCATCCGGCATTTGATTTTTTAAAGTCTTTTTTAAAAAATATTTTATTTATTTATTGTGTATACAGCCTTCTGCCTGCAGGCCGGCAGAGGGCACCAGATCTCATTCAAGGTGGTTGTGAGCCACCATGTGGTTGCCGGGAATTGAATTCAGGACGTCTGGAAGAACAGTCAGTGCTCTTAACCGCTGAGCCATCTCTCCAGCCCTCTCAGCATTTGATGTTTAAACGCATGGTTTATGGTAGAATCCCAGGGGTGGTTAGAGGCTACAGTGTTGGTCCTGAGAATTGAGTTCAGGTTTTTGCACATGGTACATATAACCTGCCACCAAGCTCTACCCCGAGCCCTAGTTAGAACATCTTTTAAAAGTTGTTTACTTCGAACACATGAGTATGTATGTGCATGTGCATACGTGTGTGCCTGTGCCCACAGAGGTCAGAGGAGAGGGTTGGGTCCTGCGGATCTAGAGTTATAATTGGTTGTGAGCTACCGTGTGGTTGCTAGTCACTGATCCAGGTTCCTCTACAAGAGCAACAAGTGCTCTTAACCACTGAGCCATCTCTCCAGCCCCATAGACCCCCTTGTTATACACTCCCATAATACTTTCTGTACTTAGTTAATTACAATTAATTAATGAGTGTGTAACTGCTCATTTGGCTTTGATTTTTTCCCACAGTTCCACGAGGCTAAGGGACATGGCATGGCATTTACCGTGGTATCTTCAGTATATTTGGTAAATAGTACATTGCCATAGTTAATCTTATTTGCCAACATGATAGACACCACCAAAAATACAGCCTCCGGGTTTGTCCGTGAAGGCTTCTCCACAGAGGGTGTGGTGGTTTGAACGAGAATGGCAAAATAAAGCTCATGTGTTTAAACGCTTGGTCCCCAGTTCATGGAACTATTTGGGAAGGATTAAGAAGTGTGGCTTTGGGCTGGAGAGATGGCTCAGAGGTTAAGAGCACTGACTGCTCTTCCAGAGGTCCTGAGTTCAATTCCCAGCAACCACATGGTGGCTCACAACCATCTGTAATTCAATCTGGTGCCCTCTTCTGACATGTAGGCAGAACACTGTATGTGTAATAAATAAATCGTTAAAAAAAAAAGAAGTGTGGCCTTGTTGGAGGAAGCGTGTCACTAGGGGTGGCTTTCGAAAGCCCACCTCTCTGCCTCATGCTTGTGGATCAACTGTAAGCCCTCACATACTGCTCCATTCTTGCCTGTATGCTACAAGCTCTCTGCCATGATGGTCACAAACTCTGACCCTCTAAAACTGTGGCCCTCCATTAAACACTTTCTTCTATAAATTGCCTTGCTTGTAGTAACCATGGTGTATAATGCTCTATACTATCTAGGTGTATACAAGTACAGTCCACAATGTTCACACAATGGCAAAATTGTCTGGCAGTGTATTTCCCAGAACACATCTTTGTCATTAGGTGATGAATGATAGTACTTTCCAGGCTATAAGCAGTCTTCAGTTATAGTAGGGTTAAAAAAAAAGTCTTTTCAATATTGTCTGATAAGTTTTAATTTTGAAGCTACAAAGTTTTCCTTGTGTTTATACTGAAACAGTAAATATAGTCTGTGTTTATTCTGATATATTATGTCCTTTCCATTTTCATTTTCTAATATTCGAAGCATTACTACCTAGAACCCTTATAGCCAAACATATTTGGAATATCAATAGTTTAAAGGGTTTTGAATGAGTATGGTGGCACATCTGTAACCTTAGCTATTTGGGAGGGTCCTATGTTTGTACCCATCACAGCCACATAGTGAGGATTTGTCTAAAAATAAAGTTTCAGGGAGGCTGGAGTTTAGGTCAGTGGTCCTGGCTCATTCCCCAGTAATAGCAAGAAGTATAAGGAGGTCATGTTGTCGAATGAAAGTCACCTTTGCTCTTAACTCATTGAAAACCCACGAAAGGGATATACATGTACATTGCAAGGGAAGAGAGAGAAGGGGGGTACTGGGAGCATTATGGCTTAGGTATGATGTGAGCATGTCCTCCCGAGGTTTGCGTGTGGGAATCTCCAACCTTGTGCCGCCATATCTAAAGGTGGTAGGTATTTATGAGGTAGATGTAACAGGATTAGGTCCCAAGGACACAGCCCTCAGCAGAGATCACATAAATGTCATCACAACAGGTTAGTTCTTGAGACAGCTGGTTGTTATAAGACAAGGCCATCCCACATCCTTCTGCTATACTATCTGAACTTTCTAGCCGCCAGAATTACCAGCCACATGAACACCGTTTCTCCCTAGAACTCTCTTGGATATTTTCTTACAGCAACACAGTATGGACCAAGACGAGGGATGAACAACTCTAGAGGGGAGCACTCCTGTTCAAATGAAAACAAACATGCACACGAATACAAAATACTCACAGAAGACGTTGGGGCAGCTATGTCCCCGAGGGGGTCAGAGACAGGCCGCAGTGGGCCATGCGCTGGGCTTTGGTTAGGAAGACTTGAACAGGAAGCAAGCGCATTCTGGGGAGATGACGGGCCTGCGGGCATCACCTGCAAGGCAGAGTGACAATTCTGACCCACACTCGCTAGAACCGGAAGTAGAACACAGCTCCATCGTACTCCGTATGGGGACTTTTGAAGATCTCCCCACGCTTTGTCTGTGTGCTGCATTATAGCGTTTTTCTACGTGGGGAAGAGTTTGGCACTTATTTTGGTTAAAGAAGAAAAAAAGGAAAGAAAGGAGGGAGTGAAGGAGGAAGAAAGGAGGGAGAAGGAGGGAAGAAGGGGAGCAAGGAAAAGGAAGGAAAGAAGGAAGAAGGAAAGAAGAAGAGAGGAAGGAAGGGAGGGAGGGAGGAAGGAAGAAGGAAAGAAGAAGAGAGGAAGGAAGGAAGGGAGGGAGGGAGGAAAGCAAATGTTATTTCATTGTTTTGAACAAAAGATTCACTTCCCTTTGACCATTTAGAACCTGAGAACTTGGGTTTTCATCCACCATGGTCAAGCTTGGGCTTTCCTATTGGTCACCTGCCTGACCACCAAGCTTACCACCTATAAAGGGCACCGTTTACCCCACGCGTACCGCTAGAATTTTCATACCAGGGAAATCCTTGTTGAAGCTCACTTCACCTAGAAATCCATGTTCTTGCTCACGAGCATAGACTAGGAGTCCTGAGAACAAGAACTAACTTGTGGGGCAGGCGAGGACGGCGCGGTGGGCAAAGGCATTTGCAGCAAGCTTGGTCCCTGGGGATACAGGTGGGGGGGGGAGAAATGACCCCACAGAGTTCTCGTTCTCTGGCCTTCATGTGGGTGGCCATGACACTCTTACCCTCCCCCACAAACACGCGCGCGCGCGCACACACACACACTTTTTTTAATTTTTAGAATGTGGTTTATATCAAGCATTCATTTTTCTAAGACCTTTCCTCACATTGGGTCACTCTTATTAAACACATCCAATCTTATTTAACTGTCAACCTGTATCAAGAACTCCATAGAGGTCACCAGATTCATGGCCAACTGAGTAGGCCATCATGAATTAAAATTCTTTAAAAAAAAGAAAAAAGAAAGAAAAACAAAACATCTTAAGGATGCTCTGCTTAAGGAATCAGAAAAACAAAATGGTTTTGTGTCTCTAAGACAGGTAGGCATCTGGGGCAGACATCTGTCCCTGTAGATAGCAAAAACTCCCTGAATGGGGAAGTAAAGAATTTCAGCAGAAGCTTTGTAAGTAGAGGGCCCACGGGGAGGTGTGAGGAATGGAGATGTGGCGCTTTCTCAAGCAGTACATTTTGTTCAATGAAGGTTCAAAGATCTCCCAACATAAAAGACGGATGTTGGGAGATTTGGAGCAAAGAGAGAGAAAGTAAAGAATTCAAACCCCGTAGCTATCACACAAGGAAGGTAGGGACATGCAACCTGGGCTGAGGACAGACAGTTCTGAATGCTCAAAGCAGAGTTTCAGAGATGGATGGAAGGGGGCTTGCTGGCAGGGTGTCATATCACACACACACACACACACACACACACACACACACACACACACACACACACGCACGCACGCACGCGCACACACACACAAACACACGATTAAACACACCCTGGGTGGACACTCACCTGTGTGTGTGTGTATGTTTGAGAGAGAGAGAGAGAGAGAGAGAGAGAGAGAGAGAGAGAGAGAGAGAGAGAGAGAGAGAGAGAGAAACACAGAAACACAGTCAAGACCCAGGAAAATCCTAATCTCTTCTAAATAGCTACATGGTTAAACTAAGGTAGGTTTGTGGGTTTTGCAGCCATCTCCCTAAGAGACAGACAGTGCCCTGGAATTTTTGGAGAATGTGAGTGGCAGAAGCACCTTTAGGTAGGGAAAAGACAAACCCGTGTGTGGCAGGCAGCCCCTCTCTCAGATAGTGTGTAGATCTTTGCATAATAAAAGTGTCATTCCCCAGGCAGCACCAAACATTTCCTTGGTTCTCTTTGTGTGCGAGTTTGATCCCCACCACACCTCGACGACATACCACAATCACTACGGTAACACGGGGAGGAAAGGGACTGTTGCACAAGTCATGTCTCCTGGTAAGCCCGCAGAAGTCACCACAGCCACGCAGATTCCAAATGCTGGCACTGGCGCAGAGTTTCGGTCTTACGAAAACACCTAGTAAAATATACTTCAGGCAGGGCGTTGGTGGCACACGCCTTTAATCCCAGCACTCGTGAGGCAGAGGCAGGCAGAACTCCAGCCTGGTCTACCGAGCGAGTTCCAGGACAGCCTCCAAAACAATACAGAGAAACCCTGTCTAGAAAAACAAAACAATATATATATACATATATGTATATATATGTGTGTGTATATATATATTTCAGATTTGCAAAAGTTGCAATCAAATCCAGCTTTGTTTAGATGATTAAAAGCTGTCTACGAGTTATCCGGGACAACACAGTAGATGAAGAGAACGGTTTTCTATCTGGAAGGCTGGCCAGCCCTCAACTCCCCAGGGTTTCTGTTTATGGCGTACAGTGCATTTGCCTTTGTTACTTAGCAATATGGTGTCCACTGTTTTCCTTGATTACATTTCAGAGATTTTAAACACCCTCCAAGTCTTCCTAAGATGAAGGCGAAAAGAGGTGATAATCTTAAAAATCACTTTTGGACACACGGCGGAAATGCTATCTAAATGCTGTTAATTTAATTTAATTATTATTTCATCACAACAAGTGCCACAGAAGCTAACTGAGATACCAGTAGAATGTGACTCAGAGCTCCAAGGGAGGGAAATTCAATTTGATATCCGTGCTGCCCGCGCAGCTTCTCATTAGGGATTGTTGCTGGTCACACACTAACAGAGCTGCCAGAAGTTAACCAAAGCAATTCAAACAGAAAGTTTGCCCACTTTGTTTTTTAAAGCGATT
Organism: Mesocricetus auratus; assembly: GCF_017639785.1. Classification (NCBI taxonomy): domain Eukaryota; kingdom Metazoa; phylum Chordata; class Mammalia; order Rodentia; family Cricetidae; genus Mesocricetus; species Mesocricetus auratus. The sequence goes on along the minus strand of NW_024429212.1, from coordinate 15,694,563 downwards.
GAAGTAATTGCTTGTTTGGTTTTGTTCTATTCTTCTGAGGAGGGCCACTAGAGACAGAACTTCAGAACTGGTCCTACTAGACAAGTGCCCCCCCCCCGAACCTCCCCAAAGCCCTTGATTATTTTTTTATTGTTCATTGTTAAGGCGGGGTTTCATGACCTCCTGGGGCAGTTCTGAAACCCTGTATAGCAAAGGCTGGCCTTGAACACTTCAATGCTGCTTCCCAACTCTCTCTTTTTAATTTCTGAGAGAAGCTCTCCATATGTTGAACTTAAGATCTTCCTGCCTCAGACCTGAGTAACTGGGACTCCAGTGTTTACCAGGCTACCAAGGAGCTAATCATGTTTACCATTATAGTGATCTCTGTTGTTAGTGCAGACCATTTCGTGACCAATGCAAATCACAGCGCCCAAGCCCACCCCCCTACCCCACCCCTGTGACAGGTCTCACTACATAGCCTTAGCTAGTTTTGAACATGACATCTTCCAGCCTTGATGCTGGGATTACAGGTCTGTACCATCATGCTCAGACAGCTTATAGTTCTCTTTTTGTTTTTGCTTTTGGTTTTTCAAGACCCGGTTTTTCTGTGTAACCCTGGCTGTCCCAGAACTCACTCTGTAGATCAGGCTGGTCTTACACTCAAAGATCCTCCCGCCTCTGTCTCCCGAGTGCTGGGATTAAAGGCGAGCACCACCATGCACACTCACAGTTAGTTGAAGAGAGAGCTGAACAAATCAATTCTCTAGAGATGGTTACTTCCTTTATAACATTAGAACATTTGAAACAAAAATACAAGAAACATCTTATGTATTTAGATATCCCTTTAACACACTAATGGGAAAATTATAACAATGTATAAAACATTAATGATTATGAGGGCCAGAGAGATGGCTCAGTCAATAAAGTACTTGCCTCTCAAGAAAGAGGAGCCGAGTTGGAGCCAGAAACTAAAGGGGGAGTACAGTGCTGTGTTCCTGTAACTCCTGAGTTGGACGACAATAGGCAGAGAGACAACTCTCTGGAAGCTTGCTGGTCAGCTACCTGAGCCTACATGGTAAAGGTCCAGGCTGGTTAGCGACCTGTCTCCAGTAGATGATGAGCACTGTCTCCAGCAGACGATGAGCACTCCTGAGGACTAACGCCTGCAGTTGTCCTCCCACCTGCGTGTGCATGTGTGAACACGCGTGTGCTCACACACACACATAATCACACACATACAAACACACACACAGAGACCCAGACACACAGAGACCCAGACACACAGACACACACACCCACAAACTCACACACACACACACATGCTCACACCACACACACAGATACATACACAGTCACACACATACAAACACACACACAGAGACTCACACACAGGCACACACACACATGCTCTCACCACACACACACACACACATAGACACACACATATACATACACAGTCACACACATACAAACACACACACAGACACACACATACAAACACACATACAGAGACACAGACATACACACACAGAGACTCACACACACAGGCACACACACACATGCTCACACCAGACACACACACACATAGACACGCACAGATATATACGCAGTCACACACATACAAACACACACACACACAGGAGACACAAACATGCACAGTCACACACATACACACAGAGAGACATAGACATACACAAACACACACACACAGAGTCACACACAGACTCACCCAAATACACACACAGATGTACACACAGAGAGGCACAGAGACATATACACAAACACACACACACATAGACACACACAGATACATACACAGTCACACACATACAAACACACACACAGACACACACACACACACACAGACGCAGACACACAGGCACCCACACAGACTTATACACACACACACACAGAGACACATACAGAGGGAGAGACACATAGACACCTACATAGACAAAGACACACACACCAAATAAATTTAATTTTAAAAATTAAAAATAATAAACTACCAAACTCATCTTTAAAAAGAAAGACTTTACCAGCTGCTGTGGCTGAAGATGTCTCAGTGGATGAGAGTACTTACTGCTCTCTAGCATCCTGGGGCCTGGTTCTTAGCAACCACACAGCAAGTCACAACTGTCTGTGACTCTAGCTTCAGGAGAGCCAATACCCTCTTCTGACATGTTCATGGTACACATACAGACATGTAGGCAAAACAGTCATTCGTGTAAAATAAAAATAAACCTTAAAAAAAGCTTTTATACCCAGGCGGTGGTGGCGCACGCCTTTAATCTCAGCACTCAAGAGGCAGAGGCAGGCAGATCTCTGTGAGTTCAAGGCCAGCCTGGTCTACAGAGAAAGTTCCAGGACAGCCAAGGCTACACAGAGAAGCCCTGTCTCGAAAAACAAAAAGCAAAAAACAAAACAACAAAACAACAACAAAAGCTTTCACATAAAAAATTTTCAGTCGCTCTTTCCTAAGCAGAATTAAGTCTTTCCAAATTGAAATAAAAATATAGACTTACATTATACATATCAACTTAAGTTAAAACATTGGTTATCACTGAAGCCAGTAGAACACATGTAAAAAAAAAAACTCTTAGCTCTAGCAATACAATTAGCTATTTTGATTTTTAAAAAGTGAGACAAGTTAATTTTATGTAATAAATATATGATAGCTAATGAATTATGCATGCCTTTGCTACTGATCCATGTATCATCAGCTTGTCAACAGGGCCCTCATACATGCACAATAATAATTAATTCAGTCATCTTCGATATTTTGCTGACTGTCAGTCACACACAAAACACGCTCTGTGCGTGTTTCCTCAATCTTTTCATGATGAATATTTATTTGTCAAGGTAAGAAGATAGAACGTGATTTAACAGTCTTTAGCCTTATTTATAACTTCTAAATATTTAGACATATAATCCATATGCCTCTGCTTGTTCTTGTGCCTTAGGCCCCAGAAGTGTTAGGATCAGGTCCTCTGTGTGGAAGGAAAGTGAAGTCAATCTCCTGCCCTCCCTCCCCTGGTGCTGAAGAGTCACTCTACAGGAAGACAGGGGAAGAGGCCTTAGAGCAAAGCCCAGTAGGGTTCACACCCTTCCCCTTTCTCATACCCAGCAGGAGACACACACACATCCCTCCCCACATCCTCACTGATGGCCAACAGTCTTTAGCAAGAGTACAAACCTCTGCAGTAACATTTTAAAATGCACAATTAGGGCGACACCTTAAATGTGCATGGCTTGTAGTTGGTGTAATTGGTTTTCCAATTCAATAACCCCTGGGATTATCCTTAATGAACAGTACACTCGTATTTCACTGGGGACAGTCTTCATTGTCCCAATGTTTGCTTCGGACAAGAGCAGAGACGGGAGTTGAGGAATGTCTCCACGCCCATGGAGGGTTTCCCAGAAGAGTGGTGGGTGGGTGGATGGTTTCTGAGGCTGTGCTCAGAGGAGCAACGAGGGGCTGAGATCCAGGGTTGCTCTGCTCATCATGCCGCATGCCTCACTGCTAGGGGAGTCAACCGGTGTGAGCCGCTCTCTTGCAAAGGTGCTCTGAGGGTAGCTGGGACCCTGTCACTCTGTGGACCCAATCCTGTCCACAGAGTGACAGCCATAGATGCTGGTTTGTGGTCCTATCAGGAAGGATGCTTTGTGACCTTCAAGTCCTTAAAGTGTTTTAGACAGCCTAAAAAAAAAAAAAAGTAGGCTCCGCTATCGCCCTCACTTTTAAGGAAAAGAGAAAGAGGCTGAGAAGTTAAACAACTTACTAAGTGCTTCTTTGTAGCAAAGCCAACTTTCGCTGACTGAATTACTCCATCTGTTGACCGTCTGTTGAGATGGCTGAGAGGGTAAAGGTACGTCACCCCCCCCCCCAGACAGGATTTCTCTGTGGCTTTAGAGACTGTCCCAGAATTAGCTCATGTAGAGGAGACTGGTCTCGAACTCACAGAGGTCCACCTGCCTCTGCCTCCCGAGTGCTGGGATTAAAGGTGTGTGCCACCACCGCCCTGCTAAATTCTTCTCTTCTGAAACTTTTTTTAAATTTATATTTTGTGTGTAAGTGTTCTGCATGTGTACCTGTCTGCCAGAAGAGAGCATCAGATCCTATTATGAGCCACCATGTGGTTGCTGGGAATTGAATTCAGGACCTCTGGAAGAGCAGCCAGTTCTCTTAACCTCTGAGCCATCCCTCCAGGCCCTGGTAAAGGTACTTAATGCCTACCCAAGTATGATTCCTGGAACCCACAACGCAGAAGGAGAAAATGACCCTCCCCCCAAGCTGTCCTCTGACCTCAACTAATCACAACACGTATAAATAAATAAATAAATATTAAAATAAAATGTAAACAACCACGCTCACACTACTGAACACTTTGATGGAGCCTTCTAGGGCTTTGGCTATTTTGTGACCTCACAGGTTGTTCAGGAAGCTAGTAATCCCCAGGCTGCGTGCCAGCTGCCCCGTGTATTTCAAGTGTGAAGAGGTTTACTGCATAAAATTAAAGGTTGAACCAAACGTGGGTGGGGAAAGTCGGAGGGAACAGGGATCAGGAAGTCACCAGCCCTGGCCTCGGCCAATCGCACTAAATCGGGCGATCCTCTTGTGGGCACCGGAAAGCTGCGGCTCCAGTCTTCCGCGTCAGGTGGAGGTCAGCACCAATCAGTGCGCTTCTTCACGTTCTCACCTGGTTGCCACTCAGAACCTCACATGTGCCCACGCTCCTGGCTGCAACTCCATCTTGAGAGAAAGGCTGGTCTTCAACCTTTCGGTGTCTTCTTACTGCCCGGCGTGCTCACTCTGACCGCGACGGTCAAGGGATGTGTAGTCTCTGGCTAGAAGAGGGTGTGGTGAGATTGCCCCCGAAACATTCCTGCAAAAATCCCTAAGCTAAGCCCCTTCTCACATTAACCCTGCAGAGCTGTGTGCTGTACTTACTAATTACCAGACTTACTTTACAGAAAGTTAAAAAGTGACAGAGGCTCTTGTCCCTCTGGAAGGATAAAGCACAGAAAGAGAGGTCTGGAACTAGAACCGTGGTGCATTTTGTCTTGGTTTCCCTGGTGGCTAAAGCAGGAAGATCGCTGGGGCCAGGGGTTCAAGGACAGTACTTGGGATCCTATCTTATAAACGAGAGGATGACGAAGAGAAAGAGGAGGGAGCTGTCGGCGGGGGAACTGAAGTAATAGTTTAATTTTTTTTGGACTGGAGGAAACCAGGCATGCCCCCTTGAATTTTTTAGATAGATTGGTTTCCACACACAGGCTTATGTGTGCAGGGAATATGCTATGGGGGCAACATGTGAGAGACTGTCTTCTTTATACACAGTGAAATAGAACTTAGCTGAGAGAGAACTAGAGAGGTCATTTGGTCCCAAATACGTGAAACCATTTCTTATTTACCGGGAACATGGGCACCCCGACAGCATGTTTGGCAGGTGTGGGCGGTAACGCAGGCACTGAAAATCCTGGCACAGCGTGGTCCAGCCGGAGGGGCAGCAAGGAGCGGCTGGTGGAGACGAATGTTCGGGGTGAGATCTGGTTGAAACCCAATCAAGGTCGGTCCGGCTCGCTAGCTGGAAATACCACTCTTTTAACGCAGTAACCAGGACAGTTGCAAGGACTAATTAGGATCGTGAACAAATTGATAGTGGAATCAGGACTAGAACTCAGTGACCTCATAGCCTGTCTGGCATGCTTTCCTTAGAGACAGAAAGAGCACCACCAGCTATCATCTGTCTGCTGTCTGTCCGTCTGCTATCCTATCATCTGTCTTATACGTCTATCTATCTATCTATCTATCTATCTATCTATCTATCATCTATCTATCATCTATCTATCTGTCATCTATTTATCTATCATCTCTCATCATCATCATCATCATCAATCCACCTATTTGCCCATCTGTCTGCCTGCCTGTCCACCTGACTTCCTGCCTGCCTGTCTGTCCGTCTGTCCGCCTGTCTGTCTGTCTATCATCTGTTCATCAGAAGTCCAGACACCATCTCTTCAGCTTCCCAGTCTCCCCTCTTTCACCCACTTCGTCTCTCCGTATCCATCTAGTCATCTAGTGACATGATTCACCCCTGCTAGTGCCTGAGACTCTCTGAAGGTATGCACAAGCATCTATTTCCCTTTCTAGACGAGGGGCAGCGGCAAACAGGGGACCTATTGATTTTTGTTTGTTTGGGCTCCTAGCTGTGTAAAGAAAAAGGTTTTAGTCTATAGAACAGCATCATAACAATAGCAAGATCTATGAATTTTTTCCAATAGGTAATTCCAGGCTGAAGACAATGTCTTTGAAAAACAGCCTAGTGTGCCATGATATTAAAACAGTAGGCCACAATGACTACAATATGCCAGCTATTGATAATGAGATTACAGACTCCAGCCTTCGAGTATTCTCCCCTCTGGGTCTTAGCACTCAATTCTGTTGCTGGGGAACACCCATGGCTGGACTGAGGGAGGGGCCTTGATGGTATAAGCAAGTCTTTTGCTCACATTTGGTATAAGAACTCATGTGGCTTTGTAAGTACTAGTCAAGCCTGCCTCGTCTTATATCACCTTAGGAAGCAAGTCCCTAAAATAACTTGTCCAAAGTTAGAAAATCAGATTTCCTTGTACACATCTGAATCTAATCATGGTTATCTACACACACGGTTTCCTGATTGTATTGAAATCCTGTTCTCTTCTGCCAAACTAGAGGGAACACTGATTAAGTTCATTGGTTACTGAACTTGTATGGCCCACACCTAAAATATTTTTTGTCTGAATTTGGGGGTTGAATTCTCACAGGCACATTGGCAAACTAGAGTGCGTCCAGAGAGTGGCCAAAGTCATTAATAACAATAGTACTACAAAAGTAACACCTGTTGTGTCTTGTGCTAAGCGCATTACGTGACTGCCTGCTTTTAATCCTCACAGTATTTTTAACTTTGAGCAAGCTGAAGATTAGAAAGCTTGAGCTGCCAAAGGTCTCACAGCGAGTGACTGAGGCTGTGATGTCAAATCTGTGCTTTTACCCACTGACTGTGCCATGAGGAAACTGGGAGGAGGGGAAGGAGGAGGACTAGGAATGCCCGGGCTGATGCAAAGAAGACTTCATTTTTTTGCATTATTTATCTCTCCATCCCTCCCTCTCTCCCTCCCCTCCATCTCCCTCTCTTTCTTGTTGATTTTGAGACAAGGTTCCTGGCTGTCATGGAACTCACCCTGTGGACCAGGCTGGCCTCAAACTTGCAGAGATCCACCTGCCCCCTGCCTCCTGAGTGCTGGGATTAAAGCTATGTACCACAGCAGGGTCTCGAAATGAACGTATTCATCCAGACTGGCTGGGCAGTGAATTCTGGGGGATCCACACCCCTCTCCCAGCCCTCCCAGCGCCAGGGTTGCAGATGTGAGCCACCACATCTTGCTTTCATGTGGATGACTGAGATGTGAATTCAGATGTCTCATGCTTGAGTCTCCCCAGCCCAGACAGTGGAAGGTTCTGTCGCATTGTATAGAAGCCCCATCCTTATGATTCACAGCTCAAGCAAAAGCTGGGTGACCTCTCTGTTTCAAGAATGGAGAGAAAGACTTTAGTGCCAAGATAGGCGCAAAATGGAGTAGATAACCAGGTTATAGTTTTTTTTTTTTTAGTTTCTACTTGTATCAAAAGTCTGTCTTGTGTGCCCACAACTTGTCTTAAAGTTCACTCTAGAGACGGATGTCAAATGTTAGCAGTTATCTGTCATGTGGCTGGGTCTCTGGGACTATGGGAGTCTTGCCCACTCCTACCCACGGTATTGTGTGAAGGATCCAGTGAGTTAATGTACTGGAAATGGTTTCTGACGGGCCGTGCCACACACATATGGAGGATCAGCAAACAAAAAGCAGATGCACAGCCGGGCGGTGGTGGTACACGCCTTTAATCCCAGCACTCGGGAGGCAGAGGCAGGCGGATCTCTGTGAGTTCGAGGCCGGGCTGGACCGACAGCCTCCAAAACAATACAGAGAAGCCCTGTCTCGTAAAAACCAAAAAAAAAAAAAAAAAAAAAAAAAAAAAGCAGATGCGCTTTAAGTCCCTTTGACTTTTTTATTTTATTATTTTAATTTTAAATAGCTTGCTTCACATGTCAATCCCAGTTCCCTCTCCCTCCCCTCCTCCCGCATCCCCCTCCATCGCTCCCCCAGCCTCCCACCCTATTGCCACTTCCTTCCACATAGGGGATATCTAGAGTCTGTCATTTCACTCAGGGCAGGGGCCAGGCACTCCCCTAAGAGTCTAGGCTGAGGGGGCATCCCTCTTTGTGTTATGGACACACGAACTCCGTTTGTATGCCAGGGATAAACACTGATCTACTGCCCAGGGCCCCATAGGTTGCCCAGGCCTTGTCACTGACTCTCACATTCAGGGGGTCTGGATCAGTCCCATGCTGGCCTCCCAGCTGTTGGTCTTGAATGCCCATTCCTGGTAATGAACTTGATGTCTAGAACCTTCATCCAGGAACTGATGGAAGCAGAGGCAAACACCCACAGTTAAACACTGAACTGAACCCATGGAACCCAGTGACAGAGAGAGAGGAGCAATGAGCAAATTGGCAAAGAATGGGCTGGCAAAACCAGCAGAGACAGCTGATCTGAACAGGGGAGAGCTCCTGGACCCCAGACTTTTTTTTTAAACCTATTTAAACATACAGGTCAACCTTTTAAGCTACTGAGTCAACCAGACATCTGTTGAGTAAATACGTAATCAGACATATAGCCGAGGTCATCATGATTAGTGAATCACACTTATATAACAAATTCACTGGTAGCACCAAGGGCTTACTTCTAAATCATTATTCTCAGATATCATAAGTTTCTTTTTCCCAGATATATGAAATCTTCCTCAACTTTGTGGTCTAGGCAATATGAATGACTTCTATTCTATGGCTTTTTTTTTTTTGAGACAGAGTTTTACCAGGTAGCTCAGGCTGACTCAAACTCATGATCCTCCTGCCTCAGGGTCCAAAGTTCTGGGATTACAGGCATGCTTTGCTGACCATCCTTTGGGTTTCGTTTTTTTAAAGCATTCCTTTTCTGGTCTTTGAACTAAGCCCTTCCCGCCTTTCCTCCTCAGAACATTCTCCTCTCTGATCTTTCCTCATCCCCATTTTCTAGCAAAATTCTACCCATGCCCTACCCTCCTCCCCATGCCCGTCTTACCATCCTCCCCATGCCCTACCCTCCTCCCCACGCCTTGGCTGATGCCTCAGCCATAATTAATTCATGGGGTGCGTCCCAAACCTCCCATATCATGAGACATGTTAGGGTTCCCTCCGTTGTGCCCATGGATCTCTATAACACCACAGTCGCCACACCTGTCAACTCCCTTGTAAATATTTCTTTAAATATTTTCTGTCGTTCATAAGGCCTGAGAACCCAGGGCTTTATGTGGTTTGCTCATGACTGTATCCCCAGGGATCAACAATGTCTGGTGCAGGATTCATGTGAAACATGACATGGTTGTTTCCTATCATGCAGACAAAAAAAAAACATTAAACCAACAATTTTCCCAAGATCTCATGAGGCAAGTGGAGCCAGATTGCAAATGGATCATCCCCAACCCATCCCCATGTTTCTCAAGAAAAACCACACACCTCTTGTCAGAGTATTTTCCACTTCCAAGTCGAGAGCGTGAAGGAGGGTGAACTGATGTTCCCAAATGAATTCACTTTTGGGTTGGTCAAGCAGAATTTAGTTAGCACATAGCCAAAGCAAGTGGTGAGGAAAAGAGCAGGCTTCCTGGAGGTATGAACCACAGAGGTGGCCATCTCCTCTGCCTGGAGTGCAGGTAGTTAAAGTAAGTGCAGGTCCAGTGTCTTACAGTTCAGGTCATAGAAAGGTTAGATCATAAAAGTCTTTTGTGAAACTGAAAGAAACTTCAAGATCATATTGGAGATGCAGCCACAAAATTTAAACATCGACAGATCTGTTGAAACGTTCTTTGTTTTTTAGAAATGGGTTTAACAGTTGTTGTTTTTACTGACATAAAAGTGGTAATCTTGAAAATGTAAGCCAAGTTTAGTTATAAAATCGTTCTGTACTCCCATGACTAAGAAATGACCACAGAGCTAGCAAATTGAACTAGAATGATCATCATGAAATCATCTGATAGGGAAGAACCTTAGTTGGTTTTGGCAACCTTTTCTTGGATTGGAACCAATAGTACTATGTGTGCATATTGTGTGTGTGTGAGTGTGTGTGTGTGTTTCATTAGTTACTAATTCATCAATGAATCACCTAGTGTCTCTCCTACAAATCTCTTCTTGAGACAACTTGCAGTGTCACAGAGAAAATTATCAGCATCTGTATCTGCAATTTGTCCCATGATGAGTTGAACAATGTATACGGAGCATCACTGTATCTGGAGCACTATAATAAAAGAAGCAGCAGACGTCAAAAGCGGTATGGAAAAACAAGGGGCTAAATTAAAGCATCTGTTCATCCATCACTCCCCACACTGAGTAATAACGGAGCTGAGCGTTCATCTGCCATTTTCTCCACGAGTCAAGTAAAAAGAGATAACTCACCTCTCAAATGAAGACGTATTTTTTCTGGGAATCAATAGTCATAGATTATTTTGTTGTACATGTATATGAATAAATGTGTCTTTGATCACATATTTCTACCTGCATGTGAAATTTTGAGTACCTGCACCACCACCACCACCACCACCCACCTTTTCTTATAAGAACGGATGTGAGATGGGCCTTCTTAAGTCTCGGTATACATAAAATTTATGGGGATTTATAAACATGATTGCTAGCAAAGGGAAGATAGTAAGTTGTAAATTAAGCTAACAATCCAAGTTTCTTGAAAATATGCAGGTTTGAAAAAGGAAAGAATGCAGAAGGAAGCCAAATAGAGATGAAGTCAGGGAGACAAACGTCATGCTAAAAATACATTCATAAGTGTGCATTGCAGATTCACACTGGCAAGACCTTCAGAGTAACAGTGGGAAATGAGGTAACTACAAGGCGGTGGAAACCTAACTCTCCAGGAAAGGACAGTTACATTGTTATACCAACAGTTACATTGCTATATCAGCATGGGCACCAGATGTTTCTTATACTCTAGAATGCCTATTGCTCAGATTGGTGTGCGTTATCACTTTTACCAAGTGTCGGTCAACTTTAATTTTAACAAAAATAAAAAGCAGGCTTGAAAACTGAAAGCTGACAAATTTGACTTGGAATGGACATAGAACTCCAGGCCAGCACGTTGTCTGGACTTCGCTGGATGCTCCTGGGAGGTGTTGGAGCTTTTGTGAGCGGTTAGGACACACTTACACACTGCCTATCAAGCTTCACAAGGTTATTCCACTCTCAGAAACTGCATTACTATGGGGAAGCGGTGCGGTCCAAAGAGGTGGCTCAGAGGATAAAGGTGCTTGCCACCAAATCTGGCGACTTAAGTTTGATCCTACCACTCTTGTGGTAGAAAAGAGAGAAGCAAGTTCTGCAAGTTGGCCTCTGACCTCCACATGAGTGCCATGGCACTTCCCCATGCCCCCCCATGCCACACCCACATACAAGAACACATAAAGATTAAAAAGCAAACAAAGGATGTGTAATTTAAAAAAAAGAATAAGTGGCTTTGGAGACAGCCTGGTGGTTAGGAACACATACTGTTCTTACAGAGAACCAAGAGTTCAGTTCCCAGCACCCACACAAACCTCCTGCAATTCCAGCTCTGGGATGCTCTGATGCCCTCTTCTGGCCTCCACAGGCATCTGTACTCTGGTGCACCTACCCACCCACAGCCAAACACACACAAGAAAGAGTAAGCGATGGACAGTGAGTGGTGCCTTCAAGTCCGTGACACCCATTATGGCATAAAGACAATTGGATGGAACCTGCTTACTGTATTCTTGAAATACAGAGGGCTCCAGCCCAGACAGGATCTCGCCAAGTCATCAGAGAAAAATCATCACGCATGTTTCCAAGGGCAAATCCCGTCTGTGATTGCTGATGAGCACAGCAAGAGGAGGCTTTGTCAGATGTGTCTGTGGGGCTTTTTGCAAGCATTTGTTCCTGGGCTCCTACTCGCTAGTGCTTCTCCCTGAACAGAGCCAGAGAAGTCCGTGAGATGCAAGGGGCCTTCATTTCAATCCAGTCTTTGAGTCAGGATCCACTCCTTGGCAATGAAAAGGAAGGAAAAATACCCCAAACTTCCCTGTCACTACACAAGCAGAGTCCTGAGTAACAGATGAGCCACATCAATAAAATACTGTTACCACGGTTTGAGACAAATCCCCTGTTACACAGGAGGTCAGAGGTTGATCCGCATGGCAGGCAACCCCGCGTGTATGTATCACTGGCCGAGCTTCAACCTGAGTTTTAAATTTTGTCAGACATGAAAAACTGCTGCCAGATGGTGTCAAGATAATTCCTCTCTGTGTTACAAACACACTTAGATATGGTCGGTAGTCAAAATTAAGTAATTAGCCCAAACACCATACACTTCCTGGCACCATTCCTACTGGCAGTTTCTGGGTACAGTATTAGGACTTCTGTGTCTCCCCAGGTAAGACTGGCCCCAACTAACACTTAACCCACTAGCTAACACGGCTGGGACTTTTCTAGCCATGGCTCATACCAAGACAGTAGGAAGAGACTGTATGGTATTCCAAGTTTTGAGGGACAATGAAGGGGTCCGTTCCCTGCCATCCCCCGCCCTGCCTCCACTCTGCCCCCTCTTATCTGAAAGAACATTAACTCCTACATTTACTGTTTCAGCCTTTGCCATCTACAAGCATTCTCTAACCCTTTTTTTCATGTTTATTTATTGTGTGCACAGGCTCACATGAATGCACGCGTGCACACACACTCACTCACACACACACACACACACACACGCATGTACAGAACAGAGGACAACTGTAGGAATCATTCTCTCTCCCATAATGTACGTCTCTCAAATCAAATGCAGGTTGTCGGGCTTGATGACAAAAGCGCCTTTGATTTACCACTGAGCCATCCAGCCCCTGAGCTCTTAAGTCACCATGTTCTGCGGCTACGCTTGATTCTTCGATTAGCTGGAGACGTTAACACAAACATTTGGAGACTCTTTGGATGTGAGGAACCACATGTCAGTGATTCACAACACTTCTTTGTGAAAATCAGAAAGAAGAAGCGGACAACGAGGAGAAGGGGAGCATTAAAACATCCAGCAAAACTAATGAGGAAGCGCAATGATGCGCTGGGAGGCACAAAGATAAAGCCATTACGAATTAATTTGCAACGTGTTTGGTTTTGAAATTATTTTAGAGCTTAGATCAAGTTCAATTGTGCTGACATCTTGTAGGCACCACATTCAGTGGTGCAGGTTCAGCCCTGACCTACCGTGGCATTTCGCTGGACAGGTGCAGGATGCAGAATCACAATTTGTTCAGTTGTCAGAGTGAAAAAAGTTGCATTCTGTTTTAAAAACGAGGGCCTGAAGGGAAGGGAAGGGATGGGTGGCACTGGTCATTTCTAGATGTGGACCATCCCACAATGCTGAGGGTCATTCTTCTGCTGGAACCACGCTGGCCACTCTCCCATGCTTCCTATGCATAGTTGGGGTTCCCATTCCACCCCCCACGGCCCAGGCTCTGCCTTCTGCATCGCCACAGAGAAAGCACTGGGCTATCTACATTGCCAGCCTTATCAAAAGTTTTCTTACTAGCAAGTAGCCAAATTGTGTGGGTTCTGGGTTCATTTCCTAGAAAGGGGGAAAAAAGAGTGTGGGTGGGACCGGATTTCCCCCACACCTCAATGAAGCACAATAAAGATTTTATTTTATGCTCCAATAATCACTGGCAAGAGCCTGATGCCTCCTTCTGTCATCTGACAGGGAGCAGCACATGAAGATCCGGGAACCGGGGAGGGTGGGGTAAAGTGAGGTCACACACTGGTAAAGGGAAAACCATCCAGGCTTTGAACACAAAGGTTGTAAACATCCACTGGTTTGTAAACTTATTCTTTTTGTCAGGGTTGCATATGTTCTGCCTGCTCATCCCACAAATCAGGCTGATTATTATTCCAATCACCGGAGGAGGAGAGAGTCACATTAATTTGTAGTAATTAATGGCACTGACGCGTTTGACAGCGCATGTTAACAAGCCCCTTTGATTGTTTGGATCTCTAACTGCGGCCCTTCTTGTTTGCGTCACCTCCAAGGAATTCATAATATCAAAGCTTAACGGCATCTGATACTTGTCAAAATGCAATTTATAAAAGTTTAATTCTTTTATTGATTTAGTTTGGTTTTGATGCCTGCAGAGTCAGCTCCCTTGACAGAACTTAGCGGACTCAAATGCTTGTCACCAGCTCGGCCTCCTTTTTACAGGGAACAATTGCCATAGGC